>NC_138771.1:275637877-275760377 GCF_965119305.1 Pelophylax lessonae
TATATATATATATTTATTTTTTCTCTCATCGCCGTGCCACAGCCAAAGGCCCCTTTCACACAGGCTGTCTGATCAGGTCCGCCTGTCAGTTTTTCAGGCAGACCTGATCGGACCCTTCATTCTTCTCTATGGAGCAGTAATCTGCCGCCATCTGATCCTGTCCGCCAAAAACAGACGGATGGTGGTTCTATTTTCTATCCATCCCATGGATCGGATCAGATGGCATCGGATGGAAAGAGACAGACAGTCTGTTTCTATCCAATTGCGCTATAGGAGAGTGGGGTTCTAGACGTATTTGTGTGTAAATTTAGTATCCGTTTTATTAAATAAAGCTTGGTTGTTAGTTTAAAAAAAAAAAAAAAAAAACTGGCTGCTAACTTTTAGCTGGCTACTAGATTTCAGGCAAATTTGTCAAGCCCTGGTTTAGACATTAAAGGCTGTGTGTTGAGTTAATTTTAAAGGGGCAGCAAATTTACACTGGTATACAACCTGTACACTCACTACTTTTCATTGTAGCAAAGTGTCATTTCTTCAGTAAACATATACACACACCCCTCAAAAAAATGAAGGAACACTTTTTAATTAGCGTATAGCATCAAGTCAAGTAAACTCCTGGGATATTGATCTGGTCAGTTAAGCAGCAGAAGAGGGTTGTTAATCAGTTTCAGCTGCTTTGGTGTTAAACAGGTGCACTAGATGGGTAACAATGAGATCTCCAAAACAAGAATGGTTTTACAGGTGAAGGCCAATGGCATTTATTTTCCCCTACTCTTTTATGACTGTTTTTCACTGCAATACCTGGACCCTATAGAGGTTGCACAGTAGGGCTGCCACGACGCGTCTACTACAAAAAATCATCGACGTGCGTGAAAGGCGTCAACACGTGACGTCACACGCATCTCGCGCGAGTTGCTTGTAAATAGCGGAAAATAGCAGCGGTAATGGCGACTTCTGCTCCTGGGGGAGAAAGTTCCAGCAGCAGTCTACCACAAAAGGCAGCGAGAGCACGATCGTCAAGGGTATGGGAATACTTTCAACAGAGGGCAAATAAAATAGTCCTTTGTTCCCTTTGCAAAAATGAAATGGCGTACCACGGCAGCACAACTGCTATGCACGAGCACCTCAGAAGAAAGCATCCTGGCGCACTGACGACAAAGGACAAGCCATCTTTGTAAGTACTAGTACTACTAATTACAACAATAGAATTAATGCTAGCTGATGATTGCTCAGGCCGGGCCAGCTCACTTTTCTTTTAAATGGACTACAAGGCACTTTGCATTTGCAGCCCTCAGTGTGTCTTGCTGATCTGTGGATCCCTTAGGGCATGATTGACAAGTGCAATGATCTGACCATGACCACCAGCACACCTGAGATGCCATCAGCCATGCTTTTCTTCCAAAATACGCAGAGAGCAACAACATATTTTGACTGCAGCATTATTAATTACAACATTGGCCATGGATATCTCAAACTTCTACTAGAAAAAAAACGGAATTTTTGTAAAATCTTACCGTAAAATTCCTTTCTCCGAGTCCTCCGACAGTCGCCGCCACTTCATAATCTTCACTAATGGGGTAATTGACCTTTGCTCCGCAGGAGTAGCTAGGCAACAAGATTTGTTAATATCAACGCTTTTAGCATATCACACCCCTAGGGGTGGTCCCCTCAGTCAATACCTCCCTGCTTCCAGCATTCTCAACTCAGTTTCAGTAGCATAGCAGTAGAGTACATAAACAAACCCCAAAAGAGGGGTGGGGGCGGCAACTGTCGAAGGACTCCGAGAAAGGAATTTTACGGTAAGATTTTACAAAAATTCAGTTCTTACGTCCTCCGACAGTCACCGCCACTTCATAATCTTCACTAATGGGGACGTCCCAAAGCAGTGTAGACATGAGGGGGTGGGAAAAAAAATGCAGCCGCGCATAAAGCAATGCAGTACCCACATCAGAGAAAGGAACCTTACCAAAGTAAGAGAACCAACCTGGGAACAGGAAAAACGTGCTCAACAGGAGCAACAACCCAGGAAGAACAAGTAACCCAGGGGTAAAAACACCCCAACAGCCAAGGCCCCAAACAAGGGACCCTAAGGCACTGCCGCACTAAGAACTTTACGGCCAAAGGAAGCATCTGCCGATGCCTGAACATCCACTTTGTAAAATTTTGAGAAGGTGTGAACGGACGACCAAGTCGCCGCCTTACACACCTGGGCCACAGAAGCCTGATGACGATAGGCCCAAGACGTACTCAGAGATCTGATAGAGTGCGCCTTCACAGGGAAAGGAGGAACCTTGACCCTCAAAGCATAGGCTTGCACAATCGTCTGTCTGATCCATTTGGCGATGGTGGTAGAAGCCGACGCCGCCATGCCCTTCCGAGGTCCCTCTGGAAGGACGAATAGGGAATCCGACTTGCGAAAGGACTTAGTCGATGACAGGTAAACCCTGATCGCACGAACAACATCCAAGGCATGCAAAGCCACCTCCTTCGGATGCTTAGGCTTCGCGCAAAGCGAAGGCAAGACAATGTCCTCATTCAGGTGAAACTCCGAGATCCGTTTCGGAAGAAAAGATGGGTTAGGTCGCAAGACCACCTTGTCCAAGCGAATCACCAAGTAGGGAGAGCTGCAGGACAAAGCCGCCAGCTCCGACACCCTGCGAGCCGAAGTGATCGCCACCAAAAAGGCAACCTTTTTGGACAACAGAGACAACGAGATCTCCCTGATCTTTTCAAAGGGAGCCTGTTGTAACACGGACAGAACCAAGTTCAAGTCCCATGGAGGCAAAGGTTCCCTCCTAGGAGGGGCCAAATGTCGCACCCCCTGAACAAAGGTGCTAATCAATGAATTAGACGCCACTGGGCGCTGAAAAAGAACGGCCAGCGCAGAAATCTGACCCTTAATTGTGGCCAGCGCCAAACGCTGGTCCACTCCAGTTTGGAGGAAAGCCAATACTCTCGACACCGAGTATGAGCAAGGGGAATACCCCCTGGACTCACACCAGGCAAAGAACGCTTTCCAAGTACGGTAGAAAATTTTTCCCGAAGAGGCTTTTCTAGCCTTGATCAAAGTGGGAATGACCTCAGGGGAGAGACCCCTATCCTTCAGGACTTGGCTTTCAACATATGTAAATCAAGTTGCGCTAATGTGATCTATGGGAGGTATAAAGTCCACAAAGTCCCAATATTGATGACAGATGGAAAAATATCTTGGGTAAGATCCTGAACCCGACTCCCTTAAGAGTGTACGCTTACCAGATTGAGGTAAGAATGAAGCGGATATGCTTAGTCTTGTCACTTTGATAGATGATCCAGGCCTGTGTGAGCAGTGAACTCGGAGGTCATTGGATCATATAAAAAATACAAACAAACGCAATAGCGTAAAACCCAACAACTAATGTGGTATCACCTTGAGTGTGACTTAAAATGGAGATTGGGAAACATGTAAATAGCTGCCCTCTGAATCAGAGGAAATAGATAACCTGGGCCGTTTTGCGGATCGATCAGCCATTAGCATCTGCACCTGAGAAGCCAAGTTCGCTACAACAGCAGCCAGATCAGCCCCCTCGGGGGATGCAGCAGCCCCTTGGCCCCCCACCAAGGTGGGAGGAAACTTGCAATCCTGAGAATCCATGCCCCAGTATCAACTGAAAATAAAGTACTGCCCCTTTAAAACCTCGGAGAGCGCAGTTCACCGCACACTACTGTATGTACCAACCCCCGCAGGGATAAGGAGCACTGAGCAAGGAAATACAGGATAAGGAAGGCAAAAACCTGGGGAGAGCACACAGCTGCTGCCACCGATCGCTGTTCCAGTGAAAAAGGAAGTGATGCAATGACTGACCGCCCTATATAGCCTATGAAGGCTTCACAAACATGGCCGCTCGGCTGAGGGAATCAAGGCAATAAGAAAATGGCGCCATGTGCTTGCAGGAGCGATCGCCGCCAAAACACTGCGCTGTAACACACAGGGCCGGTCACCACATTTTGCCGAGAAAAATGGCGGGCCGCATCAGCGGTCTCCGCATAGCATGTCTGAGCCCAGTCTGCCCCATACATCTCACACAGCAGAGCGGGAGAGCCCCCCCCCCCCCGCAGCCCACAGAAAGGCAGGTATTCTGGGGAGCCTTATCTAGCGACCAAACCGCTGTACTAAGGACAGGGAGTGTCGCAGCCAGGACGCAGTGGACTGCGGTGCGAAACCGCAAATGGCGTCTGGTAAAGGTAGCCACCTCACAGGCAGCATCCCTGCAGCTAACAGGGATGGGTCGTTCAATATGCCAGGGAAACCTGAGCTGAACGCTCGATGGCAGGCTGGGGAAACCCCTGGCTCTCAGCCCTGGGATCCAGGGTGGCCAGACCGAGACCCAGCTCCGCACGAACATCTTCATCCGAAGAAAACTAAACTAATGCTGAGAAAAAACAGCTAAGTAAAAGAAAGAGAAAAACACTTGAAATAAAATCAAAAAAGGATAGAAGGCTGAGACTGAAAGCCCCAGCACAGGAACAGCCAGCTACTCCTAAGCTAGGCAATTGAAAACTGAGTTGAGAATGCTGGAAGCAGGGAGGTATTGACTGAGGGGACCACCCCTAGGGGTGTGATATGCTAAAAGCGTTGATATTAACAAATCTTGTTGCCTAGCTACTCCTGCGGAGCAAAGGTCAATTACCCCATTAGTGAAGATTATGAAGTGGCGGCGACTGTCGGAGGACGTAAGAGAAATACAATTAATATGGTTAGCGTTGAGGCTGAGCATTCATAGATGTGTAAATTGGTAATGTTAATAATTATTATTAATTAATATTATTGTTTTTCTCAGGAAGAAGCAGAGCTGTGTACAAGATTTTTTCTTTCATAAAAAGGATGTCACTGCTTGCACACCCCAAGTGGCCATTACACTTACCAATAGCATACTCAACATGATTGTAAAAGATATGAGACCTCTTTCTATTGTAGACGGTCAAGGATTTCGTGAGATGATCAGCACATTTTACCCAGGATACACTCTTCCCTCCAGGTCCCATTTCACTAAGCTGATGGAGAAGAAATATGAGGAGAATTTTGAAAGATTGAAAGCGTCAATCAAAGATGTGAAATCCAAAATAGCTCTCACCACAGACGCATGGACCAGTATTGCCACAGAGGCATACTTGGGTGTCACATGCCACTTCATTAATGAAGACTGGAAGCTTACATCCTATAATCTGATCACTATGCCACTTGAAGATCGCCACACACCTGAAAACATTGCTAACTGGGTGGAAAAAGCAGCTGAGAAGTTTGAGAGATCCATGGCCAATGTAATTGCAGTTGTCCATGATGCTGCTGCAAATGTTGTCGCTGCTCTGCGTATTTTGGAAAAAAGCATCCTGGCATCTCTTCTCTCAGGTGTGCTGGTCATACATTACAGTTAGTTGTCAACCATGCCCTAAGGGATCCCCAGATCAGCAAGACACTGAGGGCTGCGAAGTGCCTTGTGGAACATTTTAAAAAAAAGTGAGCTGCCCACTACAAAGCTTAAAGCAAAGCAACAACAAATGGGTACCCCTGATCATGCACTAATAAATGATGTATCCGTAAGATGGAACAGTACTTTACACATGATCAATGGCCTGTCACTGCAACACTTTCCGATCCTGATGTCACACCACGAGGGAAGCGCTTCCTGGATTTAAAACATGATCAGTGGAGCTTACTTGAGGAAGTGGAACAAGTCTTGAAGCCTTTTGAGTGTGCTACTGTTTTCTTGAGTGGAGAGTCCTATGTGACTGGTTCCACTCTACCTCCTTTGGTAAAAGGCCTCCAGAAATCCATACAGAGCACAATTTGCGAGACAGCGGCAGCCAAGGCTTTCCAAAATGTTGCTGCACAGGAGAGGACCTCAAGATGGGAGCGGGAAACTAAGTTCAGAGATGACGGTGGAGAAAATATATGTCTTATTGCAGCAGCCCTGGACCTCAGATTCCGCAAACTAAAATTCCTGGCAGCAGAGGATAGTTTAAAAGGTCACCTCAAGGTCCAAGCTCTTACTCTTGAAGAGAAAATAAGATATGAGGAAGAGCAAACACATCAACGTCAATGTGAGGAACAGGTTCAGTCAGCCAGTGCAATGAGTCCAGACATGAAACTTTCAGAAAAGAGGCAAGTGTCTATGTTGGACTCTTTGCTTGGTTCAGATTCAGATGAACACCACAGTAATGGTGAGGATGACACTGGTCACATCCAAGATCAAGAAATTCACAGTGAAGTTGTGAGGAATGAGATACACATGTACTTTAGTGAGCAGGCCATTCCAAAGGAAGAAATTCCACTGAAATGGTGGAAGGAAAATGAAGGGAGGTTTCCCCATCTTGGCCATGCTGGCAAAGAGTTACTTGTCTGTACCTGCAACATCAACCCCATCTGAAAGGCTTTTCTCAGTTGCTGGCAACATTGTGACTAAAAAAGAGCAAGCCTAACTGCAGAGCATGTCGATATGCTAACCTTCCTCCATTGCAATGCTATATTCTAGATACAGGCCCCCAACCTGTACCTGTTGCACTCTTGGGTTGTATTGTTGGACTTATTAAACTACAAGATGGCTGTTGGCTGCCTTCAGGTAATCTTTCCTCAGTATTGGCCATTATAATTTGCACAGTGTTTAGCGGTGCTTGCTTTTTGTAGGACATGACTCCTTTAAAACTAATGTTAGTTTTTAGGTATGTTTTACATTTACAAGTAAAAAAAAATACTGGTCAACAATCACACTGTATATGTAAAACATACCTAAAAAGTAACCAAGTTTTAAAGGAGCCAACTAGTCCAACAAAAGCACTGCTCAACACTGTGCAAAAGTAATGGCCAATACAGCAAAAGATTACCTGAAGGCAGAGAGCTGACTTGTAGTTTAAAGAAGTTAAAGTGTTAGGCAGATATGGCATTTTTCATGCCTGATGCCCTAAAGTGTTTGGCACTTTATGTCTCTCGTATTTTTGTTGTTGAGCAGTGCTTTATATGGCATTTTGAATGCTTTTGGTTCTGAATTAATGGCATTATTCCTGCCTGATGTTAAAGTGTTGTTTACATTTAATTTTGCCACTTAAACTTCAACCACATTGAAGTATTTTTTGGAAAAAAATTAATAAAAGTTGAAATTATATTAAAAGTTGTACATATTTTTTGTAAAGTTATTCAAAGGATTATTTAACTAATCAAAGAAAGAACACTAGATTAAGCAAAAAAAGAAAACATTTAAACAAAAAAAGAAAACATTTAAATAATCGATAGATTAGTCGACAGACAAATTAATCGTTAGTTGCAGCCCTATTGCACAGGTTGTCAAACTCCTCCAGGATGGCACATCAATACGTGCAATTGCCAGAATGTTTGCCGTGTCTCCCAGCACCATCAAGAGCATTGATGCTATCATGATGGCCATCTATACTGATATGGACTGGGTAATGTGTTAGGAATGAAAGGATGCCACATCGTTTAATGGAAATTAAAATTATCAGCCTACAGAGGGCAGAGGACACTCCAAAAATCAAAGTGAAAAAATTATTTTGATGAAATCTCATTGCAGCAACACAAAATGGTACTCAGTTTGTATGGCCCCCACATGCTTGCGTGCCAAAGTTGGGGTATGCTCCTAATGAGACGATGGGTGGTGTCCTGGGGTATTTCCTCCCAGATCTAGACCAGGGCATCACTGAGCTCCTGAACAGACCGAGGTGCAACCTGGCGATGTCAGATGGACCGAAACAATGTCCCAGAGATGTTCTATTGGATTTAGGTCAGGTGAGCGTGGGGGCCATTCAATGCCATCAATTCCTTCATCCTCCAGTAACTGGTTGCATACTCCATTTCATCCTGATACTAAATGGCAGTCAGGGTGTCATTGTCTAGCCTGTAGAGGTCTGTGTGTCCCTCCATGGATAGGTCTCCTCAGACCATCACTAAACTACCACCAAACTGGTCATGCTGAACGATGTTACAGGCAGCATAACATTCCCCACAGCTTCCCCAGACCCTTTAACCTCCATCACATGTGCTCAGGGTGAACTTGCTCTCATCTGTGAAAAAGCACATGGCACCAGTGGTTTGACTGTGGAAACTTCACACTGGACCTAATGCAACTTGGATTCTGTGCCTCTCCACTCTTCCTCTAGACTCTGGGACCTTGATTTCCAAATTAAATGCAACATTTTCCACAGTCCGTGATGATTTGGGGGAGCCATGTCATCTGCCACTGTTATCAAGTCCAAAGTCAGCATAGCCCTCTACCAGGAAATTCTAGAGCACTTTGTGCTTCTCCCTGCTGTACAGCTTTATGGAGATGCAGATTTAATTTTCCAGCAGGACTTGGCATCTGCCCCCAGTGCCAAAAGTACCAATACCTGGTTTAATGATCATGGTATCACTGGGCTTGACTGGCCAGCAAACTCGTCTGACCTTAACCCCATAGAGAATCTGTGGGATATGGTCAAGAGGAAGATGAGACACCAGACCCAACAATGCAGATGAGCTGAAAGCCACTATCAAAGAAACATGGGCTTCCATAACACCTTAGCAGTGCCACAGGCTGATCACCTCCATGTCACGCCACATTGATAAAGTAATTCATGCAAAAGGATCCTTGACCAAGTATTGAGTGCATACTACCCTGAACATGGACATAACTTAAGTAATCCAACATTTCTGTATTAAAAATCTTAATTTTATTGGAGAAATATATATTAGAGCTGCACAATTAATCGTTAAAAAAAATTGCGATCTCGATTCACCCCCCTGACGATCTTAAACTGCATGTCCTCGATTCTTAGGCTCCATGCACACAGGGCGTCATAAAAACGTGCTCCAAAGCTGTTTACATAACGCCGGGAAACAGCAGCTGTAAAAACGTGCTTTCAGTAGCTTTTTCTACTAGCGTTATTGCACGTTTGGCCACAGTAGCTGTTAGCAGCGTTTTTTTCTGCCTCCATTCAAAATCAATGGTTCCCTATGGGAGCCTATTGATTTGAATGGAAGTCACACCGCAGGTCGGATCGGGGTGATCCGACTTGCGGTGCGACCTGCACTGTGAGAATCTTGAGGGGGAACTCCAGGCCAAAATGGGGAAAAAAACGGCGTGGGGTTCCCCCCCAGGTTCCAAACCAGGCCCTTCGGACCTGGTATGGAATTTGAGGGTAGCCCCACGCCGAAAAAACGGCGTGGGGTCCCCCCCAAAATCCATACCAGACCCTTATCCGAGCATGCAGTCTGGCATGCCAGGAAAGGGGAGGGGACGAGCGAGCGGCCCCACCCCCCCTGGATCATACCAGGCCACACGCCCTCAACATGGGGGGGGTGTGGGTGCTTTGGGGCAGGGGGGGCTCTGCACCCCGCACCTCAAAGCACCTTGCCCCCATGTTGATGAGGACAAGGGCCTCATCCCCACAACCCTGGCCGGTGGTTGTGGGGGTCTGCGGGCAGGGGGGCTCATCGGAATCTGGAAGCCCCTTTAACAAGGGGGCCCTCCAGATCCCGGACCCCCTCCCTATGTGAATGGGTATGGGGTACACTGTACCCCTACTCATTCACCCCATAAAATGCAGTGTATGGAAATGACAGGAGACGTTTTGGAAAATTTATTAAAAATCTTCATCCGGCTCTTGTCCTCTCCGGGGGTCTTCTCCTCTCCGAGGGTCTTCTGCTCTTTTGCTGTCCGCCCTTCTTGTCTTCTCCTCTCCGGGGTCTTCTGCTGTCTTCTGCTCTTTTGCTGTCCGCCCTTCTTGTCTTCTCCTCTCCGGAGGTCTTCTGCTGTCTTCTCCTCTCCGGGGGTCTTCTGCTGTCCGCCCTTCTGCTGTCCAATTTTCTTGTCTTCTCCTCTCCGGTCTTCTGCTCTTTTGCTGTCGGCTGTCCTTCTTCCTCCGGTCCTCCTCCTCCGACGTCTTCAGCGATTATGCCGGCCTCTGGTCTCTGCAGCTTATTATATAGCCATTAGGGGCGTGGTCGCCAGATGACGTCATCGGGAGACCACGCCCCCTTGTGTCACAGATGACGTCATCTGTGACACAAGGGGGCGTGGTCTCCCGATGACGTCATCTGGCGACCACGCCCCTAATGGCTATATAATAAGCTGCAGAGACCAGAGGCCGGCATAATCGCTGAAGACGTCGGAGGAGGAGGACCGGAGGAAGAAGGACAGCCGACAGCAAAAGAGCAGAAGACCGGAGAGGAGAAGACAAGAAGATTGGACAGCAGAAGGGCGGACAGCAGAAGACCCCCGGAGAGGAGAAGACAGCAGAAGACCCCCGGAGAGGAGAAGACAAGAAGGGCGGACAGCAAAAGAGCAGAAGACAGCAGAAGACCCCGGAGAGGAGAAGACAAGAAGGGCGGACAGCAAAAGAGCAGAAGACCCTCGGAGAGGAGAAGACCCCCGGAGAGGACAAGAGCCGGATGAAGATTTTTAATAAATTTTCCAAAACGTCTCCTGTCGTTATTTCCATACACTGCATTTTATGGGGTGAATGAGTAGGGGTACAGTGTACCCCATACCCATTCACATAGGGAGGGGGTCCGGGATCTGGGGAACCCCCTTGTTAAAGGGGGCTTCCAGATTCCGATGAGCCCCCTGCCCGCAGACCCCCACAACCACCGGCCAGGGTTGTGGGGATGAGGCCCTTGTCCTCATCAACATGGGGGCAAGGTGCTTTGAGGTGCGGGGTGCAGAGCCCCCCCTGCCCCAAAGCACCCACACCCCCCCCCATGTTGAGGGCGTGTGGCCTGGTATGATCCAGGGGGGGTGGGGCCGCTCGCTCGTCCCCTCCCCTTTCCTGGCATGCCGGACTGCATGCTCGGATAAGGGTTTGGTATGGATTTTGGGGGGGACCCCACGCCGTTTTTTTTCCCCATTTTGGCGTGGAGTTCCCCCTCAAGATTCTCACAGTGCAGGTCGCACCGCAAGTCGGATCACCCTGATCCGACCTGCGGTGTGACTTCCATTCAAATCAATAGGCTCCCATAGGGAACCATTGATTTTGAATGGAAGAAAAAAAACGTATAACGTGGCTTAACGCACGTTAAGCAACGTTATGGAGCCTTATGGAGCCTTTAGCAGCGTCAGACGTTTTTTGCAGCTTGACGCTGGAGCTCCTGAACCCACAGTTCCTGGGTTTTTTTTGGAGCTGTAAAACGCCTATGCCACTTGGAGCTCCTAAAAGCTCTATGTGTGCATGAGGCCATAGAATAACATGGATGGGCGTTCTGCAGCTGCAAAAAAAAAAAACGTCTGACGCTGCTAACAGCAGCTGTAAAAACGTCCAGTGTGCATGAGGCCTTACTGAGCCGTTTTCTGATCACTCACAGCTGTAAAAAAAAAAAAAAAAAAAGTCTTTGGCAAATGTTTATCAACATTGTTAAAGCTGCTAGATAAGTATAAACAAAATGCTTTACAATGTATCTTTTCGTACTTTAGATCAAAGGAATGAACTTCCAGCTGTAAGGGAGAGCAGTTTAACCTCTCAAAGTATATTTTGCTAGAAAATTACTTAGAACCCCCAAACATTATATATTTTTTTTTTAGCAGAGACTCTAGAGAATAAAATGGCGATCATTGCAATCTTTTATATCACACGGTATTTGTGCAGAGAGTCTTTCAAACGCAGTTTTTTGGGGAGAGGGGGCGGGCGGATGGATCCCCGCTGAGCAACACGGATCCGCCTGCGGAGGCGGACCGTGTGAAAGAAGCCTTATTTAGATTGATACACAAATGTTTTGCCTTTAAACTGTATGCATTGTTTTACAAGGTGAGGGTTTATATATACTTTAACTCACTGAAGATGCAAGATATATTTCCTGGGGAAAAAAGCCAGTGAGAAAGGCATATAAAAGTTTACATGTGCTATGCTGCACAAGTCAATAAAATAAAGTAATTTCAGCTGACTCAACTGATAAAACAAGTGACAAATTTCTGGGAACCTTTCACCTTTATCTCCAAACAATCAAATTTCCAATGAGCATTTGTATTCTAAATCTCCAACTCTTAAAAAGGTTATTCGTTTTCATCCACAACCAAACTCCAATGTGCAATAAGGGGTTACATGATGCGCTGCACTACTCATCACTTGTCAATAACGGCCACCTTTAGAAAGGCATGCGAGGCATCTCCCTTACACGTGGTTCTCAAAGGAATGAAAGGCATCTGACAGTCAAGCAGACACATGACTAATTTCTCTTATACATCTGCTGTTGACCGAATTGGAAGTGGATTTGGACATGCTCATTAAAAATAATGGATTGTCCATCTTTTGTCTTTGGCAGACGACATTAAATAAAAAAAACAAATCTGACGTGTCCTTGGTAGCATATTTGATTCTGTCCCACTGGCAATGTAAAATGAATTACTGTATTTATCGGCGTATAGCACGCACTTTTTCCTCCTAAAAATGGAGGAAAAAAACAGTGCGTGTTATACGCTGATAAAAAAAAAAAGAAGTCCAGGAATCAGCGCAGAGAGGTAGAAGGGGGCGGGCGGCGCCGAGAAGGACGGACACGCCGTCATCGGAAGTCCCGCCTCCTATGCCGATGGCCATCATAGGAGGTGGGACTTCCGATGACAGCGCGTACCTTCTCTGCGCCGCCTTCCCCCTTCTACCTCTCGGCGCTGCTTCCTGGACTTTTTTTAAAAGTGATTCGATTAGTGTCACTGGCGAGGCTGCATGTATGGGCGCTGGCGAGGCTGCAATCGTGGGCACTGCGCTGGCAAGGCTGCAATCGTGGGCACTGGTGAGACTACATTTGATTTAAAAAAAAAATGTTCTGAGTTCAAAGCTGTTTATTTTAAATTTCAGCTTTTTTCCTGAAATTTCTCCCCTAAAATGTAGGTGCGTGTTATACGCCGATAAATACAGTAGTTATATTATTATTGACCCCCCCCAACAGTTATTCAACCTGGTAGGTTTATCAATAAATGTACAAAACTTAGAGAATTTCTAATACGGGAGCCTTATGCACACGGGTTGTTTGGCCTTTGTGCATTACATTTAAGGTTTAGGAGCCCAGGAGGCATAAATGCAGTGTCCAGCCCTGCTGCCAGCAGCCTATCAAAGTTTTTGACAGGCTGGAATTCACAGCTTGATGCTGTACCACACAGTATTCACACTTCAGGCGGAATTCACTGTGAATGCATATGGCCCTAAACACAAGTACCGCCTGTCCAGTAGAGCATCCAGCCACTGCATTATTTCAGGCTGTCAGAGCTGTCAACGCTGAGGGATTAATTCCAGGTTCGCGTGCTCCGGCCGTCTGATTGGCCACGCCACGATGACGCATGTGCGTGGGAGTCATGGACCGCAGCACGGAGCTCTGAAGGGATGGCACAGGTATGCCGTCCATTCAGAGCGCATGCACCAGTGAAATCACCGACTGCAGGCAGTGTGAATATCTCCTAACCGTGCAGGCAAAAATTCTATTCTATATTCTTAAAAGTATGGGATTTTCTATTTATTTTTTTAAATCATATTTACTGATGCTGCATCTGTCTCCCATTGGCTCTTACACTGAGAACCGAGCGATCACACACTGTTGATCGCTTGGTTATCACAGCTCTGGTGACTGAATCACAGGCTCTCTGCTCTGCCGCCACCCCCCCAGAGCACTGGTCCAGGCATGTGGGTGGATCCTGACCATATGGTCGTTATTCACTGGCTCGGACTTTAGCTGTCTGCTGAAAAAGGGTCTCAGGAGTGCAAAACGAACTGCAATCCCATGATCCACAGGAGAAGTACAGCCAAACAAGCTCAAAAAGTTAAAATATCTTCAATTGCTCTCAGTTTTGCCTGATCACGTGAGCATGGTAACTGGCTGTCAGTGGTCAGATTTGGTAGTCAGTCCTGCCAACTCCCAATGATTACTAGAGACCAGGAGCCATCTGATTGCTTGGTCTCTGTGGCAGGATGAGAGCGATAGTAGCACAGGAACCTCTGCTGCCCAATCATTTTGGCTTTAATGCCCACACAATACATTTGTGCAGCATGTGGTCATTAAAGCTCCCTCTCATAGCCAATGCATATGCGTTACGTCGGCAGTTAGGATCGACCAATATCGTTTTTTCAGGGCCGATAAAGAATTTTCCTGCCACCCTTCAGGCTGATAGATATTCTGTACATTTAAAGTTTTTAATTTTACACTGTCCTATAAAAAAATATTTTGATCACTTGTATTGCTGATCAAGGAATGTAAACATCCCTTGTGACGGTAATAGGCAGTGACAAGTACTTTTTTTGGAGGGATATGTGGTCCAAAAGACCCCAAATCCCTCCTCTGCACTTAAACGCTTTCAAAATGGCAAGTTTGGCTGTTTTGAATACTGTCTTATTTTTTTGTTTTAATCTGGCGCATTTAAGGCTCCAATGTCATGACCTCGCTTCCGGGTTACTACATCGAAAACCCGATTTTGGCTTTGTTCCGGTCTTCTGCCAGCTGGTCGCTCGAGCCTCCCGGTGGTTTGCGAGACCTGGGCACAGAGGTGGGAGGGGACTGCTTGTAATAACAGCCGATCGGCTGATTAGCTGCATTTGTTATTACAAGAAAGGCCGTCGGCTCTAAAAAATAAAAAACACCGTACTGGGGTGATGCTTCTAGCTGCAGGCATCACTCCGGTACAACCACTTAAAGCAATATCGGCATGTTTGTGACCGGTACTTCAAAAAAGTAAATATTGGCCCCGATAATCGTTCGATCCCTAGTGGGCAGCAAGGGGATCAGGAATAGACCCCCTTATGACACCCCACCACTGCCATCAAAGAGGCAGCTGTGACCAACAGCAGCTTTGGTGTCATGACCGATGACTGGGTGCTTCGCCATTTACAAAGCAAAGTTAAGAATGAGACAGCAGTAGCCCATAAAGTGGAGGTCAGCTAGGATTGTGAACAAGCAAGCATTTTATGCTTACCTGCTCTGTATAATGGTTTTGCACATAACCTGGATCCTCCTCTTCTCAAGTCCTACACCGATGCTCCTGGCTCCTCCCATCTGCAAGGTGGCCCCACAGCAAGCAGCTTACTCTGGGGCACCCAAATAGGTGCTCTCCTGACCCACGGCTGTGTCCATTCACACAGGGAACCGCGGTTCAGCCCCTCCCCATCCCCTCCATCTCCCCATTGGCTCACTGGCTGTGATTGCCAATGGCTCCCGCTGCTGCCAAAAGCCAATCAGGAGTGTGAGTCCCCACAGAGGCAAGGCTCTTATGGACATCGCTGGATCAGGAGGGGGCTCATGTAAGTATTAGGGAGGGCTGCTGCACAAAGTAGGTTTTTTACCTTCATGCAGAATGCTGTTGTATGATGAATGATGTTGTAAACCTCTAAAATGAAAGAACAGGACATATTCCTCTATAGTGTGCACAAGCCTCTATCCAAAGAGCAGAGTGATTTTTCTTCCCCTCTTTATCATCCGCTATCTGCATTATTCAGTTGAAAGGTTATCCTGACCCCACAGATGCTCTAGAGATAGCCCAGCCCAGCCTTTCCACCCAGCCATGTCATTCATTCAGTGATCATGTTAATGGGAAAAAGATTTGCACCATTGAGCTCTTTTGGTAGTTCAGGGATTGTTCCTCTGTGTGAAACTGCCTGCCAGTATGGGCTTGACAGTGTGCAGGAGAACTGCATGGCACCAGTGATTTGATGATCACTGGTGCAATGCCTTCTAGGCCAAAAAAAATAAAAAATTGTAAATGCACAACTGCAGATTAAAAGCTAAAGTGATTGTAAAGTCTTGTTTAAAATCAACATGTCACATACTTACCTCCTCCGTGCAGTTGGTTTTGCACAGAGCAGCCTGGCTCCTCCTCTTCTCAGGTCCCTCCTCGGTTCTACCAGAGCCTCCCCCCTATCGAGTGCCCCACAGCAAGCTGCTTGCTATGGGGGCACCCGAGCTGAGCTTCAGCTCTGTGTGTTTATTCAGACACGGCGCTGCCGTTCAGCCTCGCCCCTCTCTCTCCTGATTTGCTCACTGACTTTGATGGACAGCCACAGGCGCCAATGGCACCGCGGCTGTATCTCAGCCAATCATGAGGGCGAGTCGCGGCCATCGCTGGACAGAGAGGCGGCACAGGTAAGTATTCGAGCAGGGATCTCCAAATTAAGGCCCTCCATCTGTTGCTGAACTACACATCCCATGAAGCATTGTACAACTGACATTCACAGACATGATTAGGGATGATGGGAATTGTAGTTCCTGAACAACTGGAGGGCCCTAGTTTGGAGACCCCTGTATTAGAGGGTGCTGGGGAGGCTGCTACACACAAGGCTTTTTATCTTAACATATAGAATGCATTAAGATAAAAAAAAAAAAAAATCCTTCCTTTACAACTCTAAGTTGCACCTCTCTGTATTCAGAAAACATCAAGGAAACTTTCCAAAACCGCACACAAAATCAAACATGTGCAACGAGTTTGCTGGCTATAGACACAAAGTTTTGACCTGTCTGAGCAAGCTGGATGTACTGAAGTCGATCCATCGAGTGACTTAAGTACAACTATTTTTTTTTCGCCCTATTACTGCCAGTTGCTATAGAAGGCAGCAGGGATTGTATTCTTGCTGCCAGAACACAGTAGTGCTACATTATGGATTCCCCATCAACACGGACTGTGTTGATGGGGGAAAGTTGAGCAATTTTCTTTCATTCAAACCCATGATTGAAAGAAAATAAATTGCATAATGTAATTATGTAATAACTTTTTATGCAATACCATAATGTAATTACTTCCGAGAGCAGTTGTAACCTCGATTCCTGAAGGACCCTAGGTCAAAGTGATTGTTCCAAAACAAACCCCCCCCCCCCCCCTTACAAACAAGTGATACTCAACTCCTATGTGAAGTGGTTTTGCAGGGCAGCCCCGATCCTCTTGGACCCCTCTGCGCTGCTCCTGGCCCCTCCCTCATGTTGAGTGCCCTGACCAGAGCTGCAGCTCTGTGTGTTCATTCCGACACTGAGCTGTCGTTCAGCCCTGCCCCCTCTCTCTCCTGATTGGCTAACTTTGTTTGACAGCCACGGAAGCCAATGGCTCCGCTGCTGTGTCTCAGCCAATAAGGGAGAGACAACTGAGGGACTAGTTGACAGAGATGGGGCTCAGGTAAGTATTGGGGGGGGTAAGGGCTGCTAAGATTAAAAAAAAAACAAAAAAAAAAAACAAACTTCTGCCTCTACAACTCCTTTAATGGCTTGTAAATGCTCCACACAAAGGAAGTGAACCCATGCACATTCATGATTTCAGGGATAATTCCCCTCTAAAGATAACCGATTAAGCTACCCGAGACCTCTAGGAAAACATTTGGCTCTACAGTATGAACATTTTTTTTGTGACTGAAAGGGTCACTTATTCACTTACAACACCAAACCAATAACCATATGGACAGATTATGAGATACATCCCCAGACTCTCCACTACTGTTTTTCAGGAAATCTTCCAGGAGTGGAAAATCTCATTTTGAGATTGGGTCGACAGAGCCAACCATGAAGCAAATTTCAGCCGGTTCATCAGGAACAAGACAAAATTTGCAGTATATGGCCAGCTTTAAAGTAGAACTAAAGGCACAACACTTTTTCTCATTTTGGATAGAGTTGAAAAGCATTAGAATGCCTGTCCGTTTTTATTGCTGTCTGTGTCCCAATTAAGGAGATACTAGATTTGCCCTGTTTACCATTATCATTGAAAGTAAAAGAAAATCCCAAATGGGTTTTCCACAGAAAAGTAATAGAGGGGAAATCTTCCAATGGCAACACTAGTTATGGTGACCTGGGGGTCCCTAAGAGATGGTCTTAATTTGCAGGGATTTCCTCTCACTTTGTGTTTAGCTATGGGACAGTAAAAAAAAGTGTTACTAAACCCACAACAGTAAAATCAAGTCTGCACATGCAGTAAAGCATGCTTGTTATACTCACTGTGGAACCCAAGGGTTTAGTCCTCTGCATTGTATAAAAAGGTTGTTTGATCCTGTATGCAGATTTTCCTCTTGCATTGTCCCCATAACATGTCCAGATAACACAGTTCCCGGAGTCAAGCTGCACATGCTCAGTTTGGTGGGTAAATGGAGTTTTTTTTTTTTTTCTTGGGAGAGAGCATGTGTTCAGCACAGGGCCAATGAACATTGTCCAGTGGGTCCTGCATCCTGATAGGATAGCCAGTGCAGTATGAAAACTCCTCCTACAAGCTTTAGTAACACTTTAAGATAAATCTCCACAATGGGACAGAGAAAAAAAAAAAAAATCAGGACAGGGGTTATAACCCTCCCTTGCTCTATAAGAAAAAAAAAAAGTTTCCCCTATAGTTCCACTTTAAAATAAATTAAACCATTCCCTTCAACCCATCTTAAAGCTCTTGTAAAGTCTCAGGGTTTTTTTGGGGTTAAAAATAACAAACATGTTATACTTACCTGCCCTGTGCAGTTGTTTTGGAAAGAGCAGCCCAGATCCTACTCTACCTGAGCCGAGCTGCAGCTGTGCGTGTCCATTCAGCCTATGAGGTGGGGGGAGGGTAAGTGTCTCGGGCAGCAGAGACACTCCTGCATCGTCGCTGGATGTAGATGGGCTCAGATAAGTATTAGGGGGTGCTAGGGTGGCTGCTGCACACAGGAGACTTTATATCTTAATGCATAGAATTTATTAAAGGAGTTAAGTCTCAGTTTTTCATCTTTATGCATTAAGGTGAAAAACCTTTTCTGCTTGAGCTGTCCCCCAGGCCCCCCCCCCCCCCCCCCCGTTATCCTTACCTGAACCCGATCATTCCAGCGACAAGCACAAACCCAGCAGCTCCATCCGCTCATTGGATAGATTGATCGCAGCGGAAGCATGCCACACAGGTGCCCCCATGGAAAGTTGCTCTCTGTGGGGGCACCCAATGAACAGGAGGAGCCAGGAGCGACCCCGGGGCACCCAAGAAAAGGAGGATCCGGGCTGCTCTGTGCAAAACCCTTGGACAGAGCAGATAAGTAGAACATTTTTTTTTTTTTTTTGTTAACACACAATCCTTTACAACCACTTTAAATTAAAAGCACTGCCCAAAAGCAGTCCCCACAAGGCACCCAATATTACCACTTTTGTCTGAAAAACCCTTTTTCACAGTCCTGTCTAAAATTACTTTACTTTCACTTTGCTACACAAACTAAAAGATAAGTTCATACTGTACACCGCATATGAATCTCACAGGAACCGCAACACTTTCCTATGCAACTCACATGTGATTCAGTGCGGTAAGACTTGAGCCCAATAATTTTGATCCAGTGCAGGCAAATGCATTGTTTGCGACCTGTGTTTGGAGTGTCATTAACTTTGTATTGACACCCACAGCAGGTCACAAGGGCAGTGCGGGAATCAGGCATGAATCGGGGAGTTTCCCGTACCATTACCATACAAGTGTCAACCTAGCCTTAAGCAACATGTTATACATGTACTCAGGGTGTAACATGTAACTAATGCAGTAGCCTCCCTTACTCCCCAATCCCCTATTGTGACTGCAAGTGGGGAATCCTCCCCTCAAACCTGCTGTCACAAAATTAAACAGGGCTCTGCTCCACACAGCCACATCAATTCACAGCGGTCTGTGAATGAACGTACTACAAGTCCCATCATATACTGCAGGAGACTGCTTATAGTTTTTAATGAACTCTTAATGAACTAGCAGTGCGCTCATAGGAAGAAGGAAAAAAAAAAAAAAAAGTGCTATACACACACACACACACCACTTTAAAAGTTAAGATAACAAAACAGGTAAATATTACCTTAAAAACAATCTGCAAGTTATCAAACCGGTAACTTTACAATGCACCAATAGATGCAGCCAGGAAGAATATAGCACTCAAAACATACCCATCGCAGTGTGGGAAAAAAATATTTTATTTCTGTACTATAAACATGGCTGTAACAGGGATCATTCATGATTTGACATGGTTTTCAGAAGTATCTTACGACAAACGCTGGTGTCTAAATCTTATGTGAACACACTTCTATATAAACAAGTGATAGTCTTTTTTTTTATTAAAAAAAAACAAAAAACAAAAAAAAGGTCATACTTACAGCAGTGGTTTTGCACAGAGCAGCCCGATCCTCCTCTTCCTTCACCAGCCCTTCTAGCTCCTGCCTCCTGCTAAGTGCCCCCACAGCAAGCAGCTTGCTATGAAGGCACCAGAGCCAAGCCGCGCCTCCGTGTTCCAATTCAGACACGAAGCCACAGTTTGGCCCCACCCCTCTCTCCTATAGATCGACTTGCGTACAACCAGCCTGTTAGGTTCTTCCTGAAAGATTAGTGCAATCGGCTATAGACGTCAATACTTATTGTGTTTTGCCGACAGGGAAGGCTCCCTGCTGGCAGAACGAGGGATTTCCCCATCAACACGAACTGTGATGATGGGGAAATTGAGCAATTTTCTTTCCTTCCACTCAGGGTGGAAGAAAAAAATTGCATAATCTATGACCGCCTTAGTTATCAATTTCGTTTTTACATTTTAAATGGAATATGGGGGCATAGCTGCGACCTTCTCTTCCAAACAACTTCACTTTAAAGTGGACTGAAATCCAAAGCATATATATTGCTTCACTCCCCTCTTTACTTTGATCTGTAATTTATTTATTCTATTCTCATTTATACCCTTAAAGCCCCCCCCCCCCACTTCGAAACAAGATTATGTACATCAGGTGGGCGTAGCCATTACCTGCAGGCAGCCGCTTTGCTAAAAATTCTCCAGTTACTCCCTTTACAGCTAGTAAATATTGCCCCAAGAGTCTGCCTTCCAGCACTGTGAGGGTTAACAGCAGTGGCTGTTAGAAAAGTTGCGCTGCAGCTAGGATCCTTGGCATAAAAATTTTCAGCCGTGATGGGCTATACTGTAAAAGTGATCCGAGGAGCTCCACAGCCACCCGCCCACTTTTACAGGTCTCTGAAGACGGCCCTTACACCATGCTCATACGCAAATACTCTCATAGTTTTGGCAGACACTGCACCAAATGTGGGGTATTGCCAAAAAGTCAGAGTGGGAGGAGCAATTCTAGCACCAGAGCTCACGTTTAACTCTAAACTGGTAATGGTAACATGTAAAGGCTTATAGGTGCTATAGTTTGTTGCCATTTCATAAGCATGCAACATTTAAAATCTTGACATGTTTGGTATCCATTTACTCGATGCAACATTAGTATTTTTTTTTTTTTTTTTAACCATAAAACTAGGTATTCTATTGTTTGCAATAAAATGCATTTAAATGTACATCTGATAAATGGCTGAGCAAATACTGCGCAACATAAAATTGTAACATTAGACCCTGAAGAAAACACTATTTTCTTCTCCAGGGTCTCTGGTTTCAGAAAACAATGTTTTGGTTCTAAGTAATTATCCAGCAAAAAATATGCAGATTTTAACATGCGAGAATAGTCAAAACTGGTCCAAGCGCCAAACAGTTAATTTAATGGTTTTAAATGGAGATGTGGGTCAAAAAAAAGCAGAATTCACATTTTGGACAAGGTCAGCTTTAGGCCTCGTTCACAACTGCGTTATGACCTCAAAGCATGTACATGAAAAAAAAATAAAATCAGCAAGGGGCCCTGGCATTTACTGCAGCTGCAGGAAGCAGCCCCATTGAAAGCAATGGCTCTGGATGCAGACTGTCACTTGCAGGTAATCGCAGAATAGCAATTACCTGCGAGTGGCTGCAGATAGCTGCGGGAGGTAGGGCTGCGCATCTTCACTTACCTCACGATTCGATGTGATTACGATTATTAGGGTCGCGATTCGATACGATTCGATTCCGCGATGCATCACGATTACTAAGGGGACCCATTTCTAAAGGGGGGGATCTATGGTGACCCTGCTCTAAAGGCGGATCTATGGTGACCCTGCTCTAAAGGCGGATCTATGGTGACCCTTCTCTAAAGGCGGATCTATGGGGACCCTTCTCTAAAGGGGGATCTATGGGGACCCTTCTCTAAAGGGGGATCTATGGGGACCCTTCTCTAAAGGGGGATCTATGGGGACCCTTCTCTAAAGGGGGATCTATGGGGACCCTTCTCTAAAGGGGGATCTATGGGGACCCTTCTCTAAAGGGGGATCTATGGGGACCCTTCTCTAAAGGGGGATCTATGGGGACCCTTCTCTAAAGGGGGATCTATGGGGACCCTTCTCTAAAGGGGGATCTATGGGGACCCTTCTCTAAAGGGGGATCTATGGGGACCCTTCTCTAAAGGGGGATCTATGGGGACCCTTCTCTAAAGGGGGATCTATGGGGACCCTTCTCTAAAGGGGGATCTATGGGGACCCTTCTCTAAAGGGGGATCTATGGGGACCCTTCTCTAAAGGGGGATCTATGGGGACCCTTCTCTAAAGGGGGATCTATGGGGACCCTTCTCTAAAGGGGGATCTATGGGGACCCTTCTCTAAAGGGGGATCTATGGGGACCCTTCTCTAAAGGGGGATCTATGGGGAGCCTGGGCCTGTCCTAAAGGGGATCCAGGGGAACGGAGCTCTTAAGGGGGGATCTATGGGGACCCTGCTCTAAAGGGGGATCTATGGAATAGATCCCCTTTAGTGCAGGGTCGCCATAGATCCCCTTTAGAGCAGGCCAGCATCCCCAGAGATCCCCCTTTAGTAGAGCAGGTCCCCCCATAGATCCCCCTTTAGAGCAGGCCACATCAGGTTAGAAGAGTTACCTGATGCTAGTTGTAGTACCGTAGGCCCTGGTAAGGAGGAATGCTGGGCTCTGTAGTCCCCCTAGTTGTAGTATAGCAGGCTCTGGTAAGGAAGAATGCTGGGCTCTGTAGTCCCCCTAGTTGTAGTATAACAGGCTCTGGTAAGGAGGAATGCTTGGCTCTGTACAGAGCTACAGAGCCCAGCATTCCTCCTTACCAGGGCCTGTTATAATACAACTAGGGGGACTACAGAGCCCAGCGTTCCTCCTTACCAGGGCCTACTGTAATACAACTAGGGGGACTACAGAGCCCAGCATTCCTCCTTACCAGGGCCTACTGTACTACAACTAGGGGCACTACAGAGCCCAGCATTCCTCCTTACCAGGGCCTGTTATACAACAACTAGAGGGACTACAGAGTCTGTAGTAGTCCCCCTAGTTGTAGTATAACAGGCCCTGGTAAGGAGGAATGCTGGGCTCTGTAGTGCCCCTAGTTGTATTATAGCAGGCCCTGGTAAGGAGGAATGCTGGGCCCTGTAGTGCCCCGACTTACCAGGAAGCAGAGCTGCAGCCAGTTGTGGATGAAGTAGCGGTAGGTGTATGGAGTAGGGCTTGGACAGGTCCTGGGTGAGGAGCCTCATGTCGGGAATTTGGAGCTCGGACTAGTGCAGTGCACGGTACAGGTGGAAAGCAGGGCCTCCTCGCTCCCCTGCGGTCAACTCAGGCTGTCTGCCGAGAACCGCACCGCTACCAGAAGTGTACCGTGCTGGGAAGGCCGCGACTTCGGGCGGCCGGGCTGTCAGAGCGGGCGGTCAGGCAGCAGCGTGCTAAGTGGGCGTGCCGTGTGTATCCCGGGGCCAGAGAGCACTGATAGCTCAGCTCTCCTCCTCTCTTCTCCCACGCCGCGAGGAGGAGCTCCGTATCACACAAGCCCGGCCAGCGCCGCCATGTCACTTCTGTCCCCGCCCCCGGAAGTGACGTCATTAGGTAATCGATTATTCAACCACCCCGAATCGATGCAGAATCGCGAAGGGTCGCATCGCGATGCATCGATTCTGCGATTATATTCAGCAGCCCTAGCGGGAGGACCAGGTAGCCTCCCATTACTTTCAATAGGGCTGCCTCCAGTGGCTAATCACCTGGACCCCCCCCGGCCTATTTTTTGCATCTACACATTGTTTAGCAAAAATGTAGGTGTGAATGTCACCTTAAGCAAACTGAAATAAGTGATGAAATAAACCACTGTAGTTAATACAAAGAAATAAACATGTAAAAGCAGTCACCTATAGATAGCTGAAAGTATCAAAAACATTTTGAAAAGCCTAGGTGTGCCACAACGGGGGATTATGCAAATGTGGATTACAACTTGGAAAAGGCACTGACTGGCAACCTCACCCGATTACTGGTCAGCTGGTCCTCCAAGTTTAAAGTGAACTAGAGCCCAGACTCTGCATATTAAAGTTACTGTAAAAGTGTTTCCTCCTCTTTTTAAATAACAGATATGTTATACTTAACTGCTCTCTCTGTGCAGTGGTTTTGCACATAGCGGCCCCGATCCCTCTTCTTGGGTCCCCTGCCAGCGTGCTGGGCTCCTCCAATTCCGTGTGCCACTATAGGAAGCTGCTTCCTATGGTGGCACACCTGCAGGCCCATTAACACGCACTGTGCGGCCTGGGCTCGGCCCTTTGTCACTGGATTTGCTTTTGCGGCAGTAACCAATAGCTCCGGGTGCTTTCACTAGGTCCAGTGAGAGAGCAGTACTGCTGCCATTAGGAACAGCACTGGAGTTAAGGCTCAGATAAGTACTTGAGGGGGAGCTGCACATAAAGGTTTTTTCCCCCTTAATGCCAAGAATGCCTTGGCCTCTACAACCACTTTAAAGTATCTACATTTTCTGAAAAAGCTTTAAAAGCACTTTAACAAAAGTTCTCATTCACCTCTGTAGTATAGGTATTGTGGAGAAATTAAAGTAGGTCTTAACAGTTTTCTACCTTAATGTATTAAGTGTTTGTCACCATGTTCTAGCTCCAAAAGAGGGATGTTTAGAGGGAAGTGCCAGACACACATGCACAGGTAAACTCCAAGGCTGGAAAGCATCCATGCGCATGAGCCTTTACTTTCTATTGCTGCAAAATCTTGGCAGCCTTCCAACCTTTTAATGTAAAACAGGTTCTTGAAAGCTACCAGAAAACAAAAATCTGAGACTCTTGTGATATTGAGGGCAAGTCACCACACAGTACATGAAGCTAGAGAGGTCAAGGATGGCTTGTTTTAAAGCTCGTTAAAGAGGAAGTAAACTTTTTTTCTCTACTTGTACCTATAGATAAGCCTATAAGGCTTACCTGTAGGTACTGTGAATATCTGCTAAACTTGCAGTTTAGGAGATATTTACAGTGAAAGCAGCCAATGACATCAAGGGCACATGTGCTCTGATGGTCCAGCTTATCGTGCCAGACCTTCGGAACCCATGCCGTAAAGGGCGGCCCACGTGTCATCATGGGCTCTGGCCACTAACCGCACTGGAGCCCCCAAACCCAGAAGTAGTGTTTCAGGGAAGAGGTCATCTGCCGCTGAGACCACTTTGTTGTAAGGTATTTTATAATGATCTAGTATGCGATGCATACTACCAAGTCCCTGATATTCTCTGCACTGCAATTAAATGGCCAACACTAAGGTCACGAATAAGGGCTTGGTTCCCACTGCAGCGACCTGAAAGTCGCATGACTCTGCAAGGGAACTTGAGTAATGCTTTGACGAGACTTGAGAACGCCTGTAACGTCAGATCCAAATCACATCAATACAGATAAGGATCAGACTTGGAAGAGACTTTTATTAAAGTCTATGGGCACAAGTCGGATAAAAGTCACCATAAAGAAGCACAGAAACCTTTTCTAAAATTAGAGAGACTTCCGTAGTACTAAGACAACTCATTGACAAACAAGGAATTTCACATGTCACGCAAAATGAGGTCTCAAGTCAGATCTCAAGTCGCAGCAGCGTGAACTGAGCCCAAGAGTACAGGAAACTTTTTTTTTTTTTTAAATAATATTGTGCTGAGACAAAGTACAACAGCTAGAGAACTTTTCAAAGTGTTTTGAAGGCCCCTAACTTAACAGTTTGCATTATCACAAATTTAAACTTTAAATAGCGAGCAATCTGGGAAGAACAGAAGATCAAATATACTATTTTAGCATACTTCTAAAATATTGGCCTTTAAATAAGCCAGGCAATATCCTAATTGTAAAAAAAAAAAAAAAAAAAAAAAAAAAAAAACACACATGATATTAACCACTTAAGCCCCGGAGGATTTGGCTGCTAAACGACCAGGGGGTATTTTGCGATTTGGCACTGCGTGACTTTAACGGACAACTGCGCGGTCGTGCGACGCTGTACCTAAACGAATTTGGTGTCCTTTTTTTCCCACAAACAGAGCTTTCTTTTGGTGGTATTTGATCACCTGTGCGATTTTTTGATCATGCGCTATAAACAAAAAAAAGAGCGTCAATTTTGCAAAAATAGCAATATTTTTCACATTTTTTTATATGAAATTCCCCCCCCAAAAAAATGTAAAAATCAAAATTTTTTAACATTTTCGGCCAATTTGTTTTATGCTACCTATGTTTGGTAAAAAAAAAAAAAAAAAAAATAGCAAAAAGCGTATTTTGATTGGTTTGCGCAAAAGTTATCGCGTTTACTAACAAAGGGAAAGATTTTTGTCATTTTTGTTGTTTTTTTTAACGCGCAATGGCGGCGATCTGCGATTTTTTTTGCGGTACTGCGACATTGGGGCGGACAGATCGGACCCTTGACTGACATTTTTGACACTTTTGGGGTTACCAGTGACATTTCTACAGTAATCAGTGCTATACATATGCACTGTTACTGTAAAAATACACTGGTAGTGAAGGGGTTAACTTTATTTGGGAGGGAGGGGCTGTGTGTGCTTTCTACTGTGATTGGCTGTGGCTTGAGCTGTAAGGACACTGATCAACGGATCTACATAGTAGATCCGTGTGATCAGTGTCTTTACACCGAGGAGAATGACAGGCAGCTTGTTTACACAAGCTGCCTGACTTTCTCCCTCTCCCCCGTCGATCGCAGAGTGGCCGGCGGACATCGAGTCCGCCGGTCACACGCGCGGGGGGGTCCGTGACCACGCGGGGGCGCGCGCTCGCTCCCTAGACCCTCACAAGCAAGCGACGTAGACCTACGTCAGTTTGCCTGTGAGGGGCTGACCGCCGACGTAGATAGTCGTGCGGCGGTCGGCAAGTGGTTAAAAGGGTAACACTTGTTGGTTGGGCGGGGGAGAGAAGCCTAAAAATACAAATTTAAAAAGGAACACTTAATAAGCATATAGCAACAAGTCCTGGGCTATTGCTGGTCAGTTAAGTAGCAAAGGGGGTTGTTATTCAGTTTCAGCTACTTTGCCGTTCAAGAAATTAACAGGTGCACTAGATGGGCAACAATGAGACGACATCCAAAACAGGAATGGTTTTACAGGTGGAGGCCACCGACTTTTTCCCCTACTCATCTTTCTGACTGTTTGTAACTAGTTTTACATTTTGCTAGGGTCAGCGTCATTACTAGTAGCATGAGGCGATACCTGGACCCTATGGAGGTTGCACAGGCAGTCCAACTCCTCCAGGATAGCACATCAGTACCTGCCATTGTCAGAAAGTTTGCTGTGTCTAACAGCACAGTCTCAAGAGCATGGAGGAGATTCCGGGAGACAGGCAGTTACTCTAGGAGAGCTGGACAGGGCCATAGAAGGTCCTTAGCCCATCAGCAGGACTGGAATCTGCTCCTTTTGCATGGAGGAATAGAATGAGCACTGCCAGAACCCTACAAAATCACCTCCAGCAGGCCACTAGTGTGAATGTCTCCGAACAAACAATCAGAAACAGACTTCATGAGGGTGGCCTGAGGACCAAACGTCCTTTAGTGGGCCTTGTGCTCACTACCTGTCACTGTGAAGCTTGACTGGCATTTGCCATTAAACACCAGAATTGGCAGGTCTACCAATGATGCCCTGTGCTTTTCAAAGATAAGAGCAGGTTCACCCTGAGCACATGTGACAGACGTGAAAGGGCCTGGAGAACATTATGCTGCCTGTAACATAGTTGACCGGTTTGGTGGTGGGTCAGTAATGGCCTGGGGAGACATATCCATGGAGGGACACAGACCCTCTATAGGCTAGACAATGGCACCCTGACTGCCATTAGGTATTAGGATGAAATCCTTGGACCCCTTGTCAGACCCTATGCTAGTGCGGTGGACTCTGGGTTCCTCTTGGTGCATGACAATGCCTGGCTTCATGTGGCGACTATATGCAGCCAGTTATTAGTGGATAAAAGGAATTGTTAACATTGAATGGCCCACACGCTCCCCTGAACTAAATCCAATAGAACACCTCTGGGACATTATGTGTTGGTCTGACGCCGCCAGGTTGTACCTCAGTGATGCCCTGGTCCAGATCTGGATGGAAATACCCCAGGACACATCTGTCACCCCAGGACACATCTGTCGTTTTTATTAGGAGCATGCCCCGACATGGGCAGGCATGCATACAAGCACGTGGGGGCCATACAAACTATTGAGTACCATTGCGAGTTACTGCAATGAAATTTCAGCAAAATGGACTCGCCTGCTGCATCATTTATTCACTTTGATTTTCGGGGTGTCCTAATTCAGCCCTCTGTAGGTTGATCGTTTTACTTTCCATTAAACAATGTGGCATCCTTTCATTCCTAACATTACCCAGTGCATATCAGTATAGATATGCAGCATATTTTTCCCCATTGAGATCTTATGTGTTTTCAAAGTGTTCCTTAAATTTTTTTGAGCAATCTATACATACATGCGTGCCTCATATTGTAAAATTGTTTGTTTTCAATCTGCAGCTCGGTAATTTTCTGTAAAATACACTTTACTATGGCAGCCTGGGGGTGTCCTGTATGCAGATGGTGTACAGAACGCCCCCCAGATAGGTCATTTCCTGCTGGCGTGATCGGCTTGCTAATTTTCACTAATTGGCATATTTTGGGCATCCCCTGCAACGAAAGGTTTTTGGGTGCGATACTTCCAAAGCGAAAACATATCTAAAAGAGAAACAGATCCTTCAACATTCCTCATTAGAACTCTGCAAGTGCAGCAACTAGTTGACAACTATAAAATCATTGCTATTAGATTCACTTTCCACACATAGATTCACTTTCCACAACTATAAAATCATTGCTATTAGATTCACTTTCCACACAGACACAGCCTTACTCTTTAAGCTGGCCATACACACCTAGATTTTTTTTGTTCTTTCCATTCAGCCCTTAAGCTAAATCTCCCCTACTATGGTGAGGCCTCAGGTATTTGTCCTTCGACTGGATGCAGTCACTGTATGGGCGCAATTTACCACCAAGGCTTCTTCAAAGCAACAAAACAGATTTTCCTGAGCCGGGTGGTCCTGACAGGGTCACCCAAGGCTTGAATTCCAGCTGATTCAGCAGGAACGAGCCGAAATTTGAGCCGTGGATGGCAGGCTTCAGTAATACCAGTAAGCTGTGCCTTTTATATCCGCCTTCCTATGTTTACTGGTGACATCTCTTTGTGCGTCCTTGTCACAAACTGACATCTCGCTCCTGGTATGAGACCCTGGCACACTAATAACGTGTACCATGAACCTGCACATTGGAAGAAGGGGCATTCTAACTAGCAACCGGAGAGCCTGCTACCGTACACATGTTCCGATGTGAACCACATTACACTGAAAATAGTTCATGAAAACCTGTGTGGAACACCCGAGTCTGGTTGCTACCAGAAGACCGCTCTATTGTAACATCTTTATTGAAAGTTCAAATTAAAGTTCCATCACCGGCTACAGCTGGCTGAGAGGAAAAGGTCCTGCGGTGAAGAAAAAACGGTTTAGATGTGCCGTAACCCATGGCAACCATATACTTCTGCTGGGGATGACTGAACTTGGCATGATCATCGTACTCTGCACAACATGTGTACAAGGCTTACAATCAGCTTATATCACCCAGACAAACTTGTGCCTCTGATCCCTAGACACACACATACAATGAGAATCAGAGAAGCAAGACCTCTACAGACATGAATTCAACAACTTGCCCCGACTGTATGGTCATGTCTGCTCCGGGGTCAGTGATCACAGCTGGCAAGCCCTGGAGACACACACATGTGGCAGTGATCTCGGGGGCCCCCCAGTGGCGGGGTAGCAGTAACACAGCAGGCCTCCCCCCGGTTAGTCTCACCTCATCCTCCCTCTCGTTCTTGAAGCACAGGCAGGCCGCCCGCTTCTTGTAGCCTTCCCTGTCGTAAGTCCTAGTCTGGTTCGGCTTGAACTTCATCATAGAGGCGGCTGCTCCTCCGACCTCCCCGAGTGCTGCTGTTGCTGTCACCGCGACTCTCGCCGCTCGTTTATCCTCGCTATACGTCCGAGAGCGCCCAGGGCGGGAGGAGAGCCGGCCCGGGGTTAGAGAAGCCTGCTGGCGGCAGAGAGCAGTGACGCTACGGGGGAGACGCGACTCTCCATGGACTTGGGCCGTCTCCGGTGTGTGTCCGTTCTTGTGGTGTGGGGCCCCCTCACCGCCGCCTTCTCTCACCCGGCCCCCCGTGACTCCCACCCCCTGCGCGCGCACTGGCCCGTCTTCCCACCAGAGGAGTGCTAAGGTAGCATTCCAGCGCGCGCCGCCCTCCTGTAGCGGTCGAGAATCGCGCATGCGCGCTGGCGAGGGTAGGGGGAGGGCTATAGACTGGCCACGAGCCGCTACTCAATGGACCGTCCGCGTGTACGCGCGCGCGCTCTGCGAGACTGTGCAGGGTGTGGCGCGCGCATTCCACGGTCTGCGGAAGCCACGCCTCCTAGGCTGTGTGCGCGTGTGTCCCTCGTGCTGCGGGAGCGGCAGGAGGAGGATGCTAGGAGCGCCGCCCTCTTTTACAAGTGTTACCCAGGCAACCGTCCAATGAGGAGCGTTCTCTTGTGTGGAGAAATGCCGCAACACACCTTGCCGCCTGTCCCTATAAGCGGCGCGCGCTGCTCTTTAAGAGAGTACACTGGGCTCATGCAGAGTAATGTTATAGTATCGGGCGGAGATGAAAAGAGAAGCCGCCTTTATGAGCTCGGATATATGAAAATAATGGCTTTGTTCCTCTAGTTAGAGGATCTTAGAGCACTTCACAGGCCAGGAAACTAACAAAACAATGGCTCCTTCCACTAAACAAAGGCTACGCGTTCACACATGTGGCTGACAGGAAAGTGAGGAGGACTAGGTTTTCTCCTCAGTGCCTGTGGTAAACCTGTACACCCTCATGGTTGTGACAGGCGTAGAAATGTCCAGTTCATGAACAAATCCTTCTTTTCAATCGATTCTTTTCAGTGAACTGGATGACTCTCTATTCATCTGACTGAACGGATTCATTTGAAACGGTTCACTATAGACTCAATAGGACACAGGTCTGCTAATATCATATAAACAGAAAGAACCGCGCTAAAAGTGACAATAAAAATGCAAAATAGGAGAATAAAAGTAACAATAATTCTGTGTGATATAATCACAGTCCAAAAATATAATAATCAAAGCTGTGCTATTCAATGCCCAATGCAGCATGAATCAAACAAGATGTGTAAACAATGTTGAAATAAAGTCCCAATAGTGTAAAATAAAGTCTCAATAGTGTAAATAAAGTCTCAATAGTGAAAAATAAAGTCTCAATAGTGAAAAATAAAGTCTCAATAGTGTAAATAAAGACTCAATAGTGTCAATAAAGTCTCAATAGTGAAAAATAAAGTCTCAGTGTAAAATAAAGTCTCAATAGTGAAAAATAAAGTCCCAATAATGAAAAATAAAGTCCCAATAGTGTAAAATAAAGTCACAATAGTGTAAAATAAAGTCCCAATAGTGTAAAATAAAGTCACAATAGTGAAAAATAAAGTCCCAGTAGTGTAAAATAAAGTAACAATAGTGAAAAATAACATCCCAATAGTGAAAAATAACGTCCCAATAGTGTAAAATAACGTCCCAATAGTGTAAAATAAAGTCTCAATAGTGAAAAATAAAGTCCCAATAGTGAAAAATAAAGTCCCAATAGTATAATGATCCAAATGATTGATGCCACACCATCCACCACCTTGATAGGTGCTTGAATACACCTCCACCAAAGGATGAATTACACCTTGTAATCAATTCTGCCAGAAAGTTGTCAATGGGAATACATATTTTTCACGTATTGAGGACTTTTACCCTTTTTTATATATAATTTTTTCTCCTTTATTGTGTTATATAGAGGTTGCTTGTTTGCACATTTGTCACTTTGCACTTTATTTGGTCTTGCACAGTCACTTACGTACCAAACATTGTATGTTTATATGTAGCACTTTATATGTCAGATTAATTCACGCAATAAATAAAAATGACTAGTGTGCCAGGAGTTAAAGTGGGTTTTCAGTCCGGGCTGACAAAAATTCAAATTGTAAAGGCTGAAGGTAAAAAACCTGTGTGCTGCTCCCTCCACAGCCCCCCTAATACTTACCTGAGCCCCATCTCTAACCAACAATGTGCACGAGAGCCTCGGCTGTCCCTGGTCTCTCTCTCCTTATGGGCTGAGACACAGCAGCCATGCTGATGCAGAGAGATGCTGATGTTTTCGTGTAGAAAATTAGCTGTGTGTTTTGCAGGTGCATTTGAGGCTGAAATCTTCTGTCTTATACCTGGGAAGGTTTCCATGAAGCAGTATCTGCATATTTTAGGCTACGTTCACATGTGGGCGTAGCGGATCACAGGCAGAATCACCGCGATTCTGCCCGCGATCCGGAAATCATTGCAAATCGCGGGACGCCTGTGCGATGCCCATGATTTGCAATGGCATCCCAAACGCTGTGCGATGTTGCCACGATTTCCGCCTGCCGAAATACGGTAACATCGCGCAAACAGAATCTCGGGACGCATGACGCACAAAAAAAGCTCTTGTACCTTTTTTGGGTGTCATACATCTTCAGCAGGCGGCAACATCGCACAGCGTTTGGGGTGCCATTGCAAATCACGGGCATCGCACAGGCGTCACGCGATTTGCAATGATTTCTGGATCGTGGGCAGAATCGCGGTGATTCTGCCCATGATCCGCTGCGCCCACATGTGAACGTAGCCTAAGCGTCTACCTCTGTTGGTCTCTGGTGGATCCTATTCAGGATAGAGTTTTTGGCTGGTTTTCCATTTTCCTGTCTGAATGGACACACGGAGCTGCAGCTCAGCTCGGGTGCCCCCATAGCAAGCTGCTTGCTGTGGGGGCACTCAACAGGAGGGAGAGGGGGCGGGACTGAACGGCAGCTTCCTGTCTAAATGGACATACAGAGCCAATCAGGGGGGAGAGGGGGTGGGGCCGAATGGCAGCTCTGCGTCTGAATGGCCAGACAGAGCTGCAGCTCAGCTCGGATGCCCCCATAGCAAGCTGCTTGCTGTGGGGGCACTCAACAGGAGGGAGAGGGGGCGGGACTGAACGGCAGCTTCCTGTCTAAATGGACATACAGAGCCAATCAGGGGGGAGAGGGGGTGGGGCCGAATGGCAGCTTTGCGTCTGAATGGCCAGACGGAGCTGCAGCTCAGCTCGGGTGCCCCCATAGCAAGCTGCTTGCTGTGGGGGCACTCAACAGGAGGGGGCGGGGCCGAACGGGAGCTTCGTGCCTGAATGGACCCATAGCAAGAGGGAGAAAGGGGAGAGAGGGGCCAGGAGCAGCAACGAGGAACCAGAGAAGAGGAGGATTTGGGCTGCTCTGTGCAAATCCCCTGCACAGAAGAGGTAAGTATAACATGTTTTTTATCTAAAAAATCACATTAAATACACAAATGTTGTGCCTTGCATTTCTATTAACACTGAGTTGTTTTACAAGATGAGGGTTCACATGTGCAGTACATTCAATTTTGGAACAAATCATTTCACAAAGGAAAACTGCATTCTCTGGTACAGTAGAAATGTGTTGGTTCAAGAAAAACTTTAGATCCCGCTCCTCCTAATATTGTTTTGTCACTGTGGCCAAAAACAAACATCAATTTGATCCCACTAACAGAAAATCGAAACAAGCGTTTTAAAAATGAAAAATGTCAAATGCAATTTTACTTGTTTATAGCCAGCTTTAGGCTAAGCAGACAAGTTTAAACATACCAAAACAGTTTGATTCCAGTAAAACAACATTTGTTTGTGTACATTTCAAAATGTTTTTATGTTGCAGTATTTTGTAGTTCACAGCATGTAACTATTTCCAAAATATACTTTATATAGCAATGAAAGACAGCTACATTGATATTAGTAATAGTAAACATGTTACAACCTAAGCAAATATCCATTGATGATATGATATCTTTCATGATTGATAAGTAAAGCGGGTAACAAAGACAACTGCAAATAGTTGCCTACCTGTGCTGTAGTTACCTGCGATAGCTTTATAACTAAACGGTGCCGCAGAATAAACTATTCCTTGTAAGTAAATGAAGAAATGACTTTTTAGTCTGGACGCGGAGCATTATATGGTAATGTTTGTAGGGCCTTTTACCTCTTATCTGCAAGGTTTCTTTTTAGTGATGAACTCGTTTCATTTTATTACATTGTTTTTATTTGCTAAAGGCAAGCCTTGTTTAGGAATAAGACTCCGTTCACACTATGTTGGATCTGACTTCGGGGGCGACCTGTGAAGTCGCGTGCACCGCGACTTCGGCACGACTTGCACGGACTTCATAAAATGAATGTCTATGCAAGTCGCTCCAGGTCGCCCGAAGTAGTACAGGACCCTTTATCTACGTCGGAGCGACCTGTGTCGCTCCTATTAGAACCGGTCCTGTACTACACTATGGGACGCGATGGTGCGTGACTTGTCAGGCTGACCAAGTCGCCTGAGAAGTCGGACTAGTGTGAATGGACACTTAATGAAATGTTTTTAGTCTAGCACGTTATAAACGACACAAAATCTTGGACTGCATTTTGTTTACAGTCCACTTGCGGAAATACAAGGGCCCCCACTTCTGTTCACGGTGGTTCACGTCCTCCAGACATCTGATTGGCAAATCAAAATTGCCAATAAAACGCTGAGCGCTTTTGCGGCATTTGCGGTGCGGTTTTTTTAAAGGACACGTGACTCAAAAACTGCTTTGTGGGGCAATTTTTAGACACTTCCTATTCATTTTAATGGGGAGGAGTGCTTTTGGTGCTCTTTTTTATAGCTCCCCAAACGTGATCCAAAGATGCTGTATGCAGGACTTTTTTCACCGCCTCGCTAGCGCACCACCCCAATGTAAAAGCATTCATTGATTTTAATGGGAAGCATTAGTGCGTGAAAAAATACTCTGTTTGTGATGCTGCCCCACTAGCTTAAAGCGTAAGTCCACTTTTGTTGAGAAAAAAACATTCCCCTCTGGGTGATCTATGTACCTTGCAGGGATTTTAATAAACTTTGTTGCAGATTCCTACCTTTTGTTTTTCTGAAGAAATCATTGTTTGTGCCTCTGTGCTGAGTGGGTCTAATGGGTGTGGTTTCATAATTATCTGTCAGCTGTGGCAGCTGCAGGGCTCTAATGAGGAAATCTGCTTGGCCTGCATCCCTTTAGATGTGTGCCTATTGGGAGTATCTCACCAAAAATGACATTTTTGTTGCAGGGGATGCCTGAAATTTGACTTGTATCTTAAGTGGGGTACACACTAGTAGAAAATCTGCCGGAAATTCCCATCCGAGGTAAAATCGTACGATTTTCGGCTAGTGTGTACACAACTTTCAGCAGCCGATGCCGACATTTTCACTGAAAAAAAACGGAGGGACAAACACCAACATTTTTATTGTCCGTCCCCAGCACGACCAATTTTCGTTTTAATGTGTATGCAGTACGTCCGCAAAAAATCGGATACGAAAGACCGCGCATGATCTGAAGTTGCTGACGACCCCGAAGTCTAGGAACAAACGTCCCAAAAAAAAAAACTGGATGAGAAATTTTGTGAACATTATGCACCGTCAACTAAAAAGGGTTATGACTGCTGAGCAAGAGAGAGAAAAATCAGAGGATATTTTGTCCAATTTTCGTCAAGTGTGTACGGGCCTTTAGTGCAGACTTCTGGGAAAATTGGTGAGCCAATCACACAAGCAGGAAATGATGTTTCTGGGGTGTGGTTAGTATACTTTCTGTGTACAGAACAGCTCCAGGTAGCCATATTGTATTGCATTTTCAGAAAATTACAGCAGCTGCAGATTGAAAAGGAAAGGTCATTTTTAATAACATTCAATTACAATATGATTTGTGTCGCAATTATATATGCTATATTGTTTTTTCTTTATTTGCTGATTTTTTTTCCCCATGGAAGTGGAGTTACCCTTTAAAGCAGTATCAAACCCAAAAGCAAACTTTTATTATAGCAAGTCTGTTGTATTTCACAGGACAAACTCTCTAGCAGACTATCAATTTACATAGATGAGACAAACTTGCTTAAAGAGTACGTAAAGCTTCCTCTGTAACATGTACCTATAGGTAAGCCTATAATAAGGCTTACCTATAGGTGCTATAAAAATCTCCTAAACAGTGCATATTTACATTGCATGCAGTGAGTGACATCACTGCGCATGCGCTCTGAAGGAACGGCCTCCCGTTCCGTTCCTTCAGAGCCCTGTGCCATTAACGGTGGCTTCTGCGCGCATGTGCGGGAGTGACGTCATCACGGCTCCAGCCAATCAGATGGCTGGAGGATGTGAACCCCAGAAAGAAGACTTGTGAATATGTCTGCCATCTCAGCGTTGAGCAGGCGCCGCTGCGGGGGCTTCATTCTAAGGTAAGTATTTTATAATGAGCAAGTATGCAGTGCATACTAGCCCATTATACCTTTGTCTTTAAGGTTTTTATTTTTTGGCAGGGGCTTTTTTAACAGTGGCAGGGGTGATTAACTGCTTAGCGTTCCCCTGCCTGCATTGTACTGTAGGCAACTGTAGGCAAAGTGACGTACCCATACATCACTGCCCACTTCTGGGTTTAGGGCACGAGCATGTGTGCCTCCCGCCTTTCAGCAAGTCCCGGCCAATGATTTATCGGCTGTGTGCAATCACAGCCCAGAGCTCTTGTGTTGGTAAACAGCACAGAGCTCTGTATGAAGGGAGGATGTGTCAGTTTCTCATCCCTAAATCCGAGAGATCAGTAAAAGCAGCACACTTTACACATATTACACATAGTTAGGCACATATTTAACCCCTTGATCGCTCTAGATGTTAACCCCTTCCCGGCCAGTGTCATTAGTACAATGACAGTGTATATTTAGTACTAATCACAATATTAATGTCACTAGTGTCATTGGCAGTTAGTCAAGTTCCCCCCAGCGTCAGAGAGTGTCAGATTGGCCACCGCATAATTGTAGTCCCATTGTAAGACTCGCTGATCACCATTAGTAGCATAAAAAAACCAAAAAAATCCAGTATATATATCATAGTTTGTAGACGCTATAGCTTTCATGGAAACCAATCAATATACATTTATTAGGATTTAGTTTCATCAAAAATATGTAGCAGAATATACTTTGACCAAACATTTTTTTTAAGAAATTTTATTTTTTTATTTTATTTTTTATTTTTGGTATATTGAAGCTTTACAGAAGAAAGTAAAAAATATTGTTTTTTTTTTTTTTTTTTTACTTTTCAGTGTTTGTTGGACCAAACAAACTATCTCCCTCACTAACATGTGAGGCCGCTGGATGTGTGGTATAAACTGTAAGTAGCTGCGGCTACATACAGCATACAGCACTGTGTTCTGGACTCGAGCCGAGACTTCCTGTCTCATACCTGGAACACAGTAGCGTCTATCACAACAGTGCCCAGCCATTCAGAGTAAGCAATGTATTCTATCAATGAATACAAAGCTTCTTCTGACTGGGTTGTGACATCATCAGATTGCCTCTCTTACTCAGAGGAAGCTTTGTACATACACTTTATACCGCACATCCAGCGGTCCCACGTTAGTGAGGGATATAGTTTGTTTGGGCCAAGCTGACCCAAACAAACTTTGTAAAGTACTGTATATCAAAAGATGGAGTTCAGCTTTAACTCATGAAGCTATCTCACTACTATTTTTTATTTTCATCTTTTTATCTTCTTTTTCTTATTTTTCATTTTTATTTAGATTTTTATCTTTATTATCATTATTTTTATTTTCATTTTTATTCCAATTTTATTTTTATTTTTTTCATGTTTAGCTCCATTTTTATCTTCATCCTTATTTTTGATTTTAAATAGAATAACAACAGCATATACATATTCACACATCTACATACACAAGGTCCGCTAGTCGTTTTACTAGAGCCACCTTTTTGATCCTTGTCAGCCCTGTTAGTTTCTTTTAGAGACTGTTGGCATCAAAGCCCTCATCCAATATGGCCCCTGCACGGCCTGAAGAAGGAGCGCATGCTCCGCAACGCGTCGCCGAACGTCTGCAGCCCAGCATCAAGGAAGTGACATCACGGCCCTCAGATGGATGAGCCTCGGCGAACCACAGAACAGGGAAGCCTTCAGTCTGCACTCAGGCGGCCCCCACTCCTACGAACAGCTGTGACTGCACAGAGAAGGGCCCCAATGATGCTGATGCCAAGGACCACCTTTTAAAACCATATGCTTGCTTTGGGTGCGTAAGACCTTATTTATATTGTATTAAAATGGTTTACTGCTACACTTAGAATGGCGCTTGTAGTTTTCTCCCCTAAGGATTTCTTATGTCTACTACCTGCTGGACTTCTGTTAATGCACTAACTGTTGTAATATTTTAAAATAAATCTTTGGAATACCACACAAGGAATTGAACTGCTTCGCATCCGGCCACTGTATTAAAATGACTGGGATGGGAGCTTCCTATAGATTCGACAGGGTGTAATAAACATACTCCTGATTGGGTGTATAGAGGTGGTCCTTGTGATTGTTGTGTCCATTGGACACAGCAGATCACAGAGCGGGGTAAAGGGCCAATGAGGCAGTTACTCGCTTTGGACTGACTATTTTCCACCCGTTTCTTTCAGTTTTGACATCATCAGGGTCACTAACACTCAAATTTGGAGCAAATCAGCATATTCATATAATTTAAACATGTTCACATGCTGTGCCATGAGAGTGATTTTGAATGCAGATAGGAGATATTCATATAATATGATTTACTTGTATTGGGTCAGCGATTCTCTACAAAAAGGAAGCCAAGAGGAGGATAACAGCTCACAAGCTAGCAACTTAAAAACAAGCAAAAGGTTGTGCACATCTGTCTATCCAGATAGGTTCCCTTTAAGGAACACTTTGGCTCTAGTTCTGAACAAGGATCATAATGAAAGCGCAGATTGCAGCCTTAAACAAGCTGTTAGAAACCTTTAGCAAGCTTTAACCAGTTCTGGACCGGAAGGATTTGCCCCCTTAATGACTAGGCAATTTTTTGCAATTTGGCTCTGCGTTACTTTAACGGACAATTGCGCGGTCGTGCAAAGCTGTATCTAAAAATTGGTGTCCTTTTTTTTCTATAAATAGAGCTTTCTTTTGGGGGTATTTGATCACCTGTGCAAGTTTTTGCACTATAAACAAAAAAAGAGCGACAGTTCCTGAAAAAAAAAAAAAACAACAATATTTTTCACATTCTGCTATATAACATTCCCCCAAAAAATATTTAAAAATAATTTTTTCCATCCTTTAAGGCCAATTTGTATTCTGCTACATATTTTTGGTAAAAAAAAAATCGCAATAAGCGTATTTTGATTGGTTTGTGCAAAAGTTATCATGTCTACAACTAGAGGAAAGATTTATGTCATTTTTATTTATTTTTTTTTTTTACTAGTATTGGCGGCGATGTGTGATTTTTAGCGGGACTGCGACATTGCGGCAGACAGATTGGACCCCTGACATTTTTTACACTTTTGGGGGGACAGTGACATTACTACAGTAATCAGTGCTTAAAAGATGCACTGTTACTGTAATAATGACACTGGCAGGGAAGGGGTTAACCTAGGGGTGATCAAAGGGTTAATTGTGAGCTTAGGGGAGTGTTTTCTAACTGTGGGGGGAGGGACTTGTGAAATTACCATAGAGACCTGTGATCCTATATAGAAGGATCACAGGCGATCTGTGATCATTTCAGAGAGAACAACCGTCAGCTGTGTTTACAACAGCTGACCGTCCTCTCTCAGCGGGGACTCTGGGAGCAATTGTGGGTGACTGGCGGAAATCACTGCCGCCGGTCCCATTGATCGGCATGCCCGGTGCCTAGTGGGGGTGGAAGCTTTTGCCCCCAGGAGTGCTCCCGCGGATCGCCGCACAGGTACGGCGATTCTCGCAGCCGAGCCAGCCTGCCGCAGTATATATGCGGCGGGCAGTCGGCAAGTAGTTAAGCAGTGTTGAAAGTCAACCTATCATGTCTCCAAATACGAAGGCTGCTATTGCTGATCTCTTTTTGAAATGTACTGTATCTTTGCCTGCCTCTTACCCATGGGATGCAATACCAGTCACTGACCTAGACAAGCAATTAGACCAGTAAAGTCAGAAGTCTTGCAAAAGATAAATAAAAATACTTACAGGACTTCTCCCACTACAAACTCTCCCACTACATACAAACACTGTTCTGTTCACAAAAAATCTTTCCATGAGGTTGGCAGACAAACACACACTTCTGGAAATGTCGATCTGGTCCACTGATTTTGTCAGTGCTTCCTCCCATTGACCTCCATGTCACTTGAGAATTACTAATAACTAGGACTACAGCAATTTTCTGCCCTCTGGATCTGGGAGGAAAGATGGAAGAGGGCATCCTGTATCATTAGCATCACTCTTTGCTCTAGGTAGGAGATATAGATAGCAATACGCTGTCGGTTACAAAGCCTGGGAAGAAGATAGGCATTACCAGCATCCGCAATGAGGAGAAGGATTTTTAGTGTTGGCAAAGCTGATAAACCTCCTCTACCTGTGTAATGAAACAGAGCTTTCGAAGGATGACCAGACATTTATAAATTATACGTTTAATGACCAGTTCACATCACAATTTCTGTGTTCCAGATGCATTTCTGCATGCACAATTTTGATGCATTCCAGTGTAATTTTGATACATTCCCCCTTTTTTTTCTTTATCTCAATTGAGCACAATGCGTTTTTGATGCGTTTTGCTACATTCTAGATGCATTCCATACAGATAAAAATGCAACATGTTCTACTGGAACTTTTCCACCACTTTTATCTCAGGCCCTCAGCTCCCTGCTCAACGCTATTACTTGTAAACACAGAAGTCCTGCTTCTGTGTTTACAAGTGACAGCTTGTCTCCCAACATCTCCCACAGATCTGATCTCTTGACCGGTTCCCACTTACTGCAGGATGGGGACAAGGGAGATGCAGGTGCCCGGGGTGCAGTGCGGATGCCAACACGCCCACTGGATGATCTCCTTGCAAACGAGAGAGAGGCACAGCCAGCTACAGTGTATGAGGAGATACTAGAGCTGGCTGGGTGCTTCAAGTTAATACAGCAACAAAAGTAAAACATGTGGAAGATGGTGAAGCTTTCTATCGGCAGCGCACCCCTAAACTCTGCACTCTGTGTGCAGTGCATTTCTGAACTCTGCACTATGTATGTAACGCACCCCTGAACTCGGCACTCTGTGTGTAACCCCCCCCCCCTGAACTCTGCACTCTGTGTGTAACCCCTCTGAACTCTGCACTCTGTGTGTAACCCCCCTGAACTCTGCACTCTGTTTATAACCCCCCTAAACTTTGCACTCTGTATGTAATGCACTCATAGTATTTAATGCCCCTTTAAGACCCTCCTACTGTTAGTGAAATTTGACTACACCCATTATTTGATGCGGTTTGGAGGGTGTGTGTATGGGAGAGGGGTTTTTTTTTGGGGGGGGGGGGGGTCATGGTTGAGTTCCAGCACCTATGTTCTAAGAAAAAAAGCCCTCGCTATTGTTAAACAATGTCCATGCATTTGTGATGCAGAATAAAAATGCACTGGACCTTATCTGGAGTGAACCAGCCCAAAATAATGTCCTTTTCTGTTTTTCAGTGTGATCTTTCACTAGAAATTGTTTTTTTTTTGCCTATAGTTATAATGTAAAAGGTTCAAGAAATGTGCTTGAAGCTTGTTAAATAACTTTGTTAATGCTTTTGGAATGTAATGACTTGCAGACCAGTGTTTACCAGCCTCCCCTGTTTTTAGTTCCCTGGCACCCAACCTACGTACAATGGTTGGACGTGCATGAAGAATCACACAGCCCTCAGGCAACAGGATTAGAGGGGGATCCATGAACAGGAAATTTTTGCTCCATGTGAATGGAGAGGGGAGGCGCGGGGGGAATGATGCGCACACTAGCAATTCTGGTGTTGTTTATCTCATGGTAGTACTGTTGTGTTTGCGGAAAGTATTCTAATTGACTCGGTTGATATGACCACCAGTAGCAAGAGGGTTTTGGGTTCCACATGGGCAAGTAATACAAAATCATTTGTGTCTTTGATTTGGCGTACATTACTTGTTCCGCTGGGTGGAGTAAGTACCTTGGCTTATATACTAATTTAAAAGAACTCTTAGAAAGCAGTTTTACCAGCAAGGCTTAGATCACTAAGGTCTGTATGTGCACATAGCAGCATCATAACCAATTAGTTAAACATGTCATAAAAGCACCTTTGTTTTATTTTCTTTCTGTGGGATAGAGTAGAGGAAGAGAAGAAAAGTTCTGAGAAGTTAAATAATTTACTAACTTATTAATAATGATGGTAACAACACTATTATTATTATTATTATTATTATTATTATTAATATTATTAATAATAATAATAATAATAATATGAATAATAATATTATTATTATTATTATTATTATTATTATTAATAATAATGATAATGATAATAATAATAACAATAATAATAATAATAATAATAATAATAATAATAATGCAAATTAATAATAATAATTTAATAACTTGAGTAAATAATTTTTTTTTTTTTTTTTTTTTTACTGTCCAAAACTTTTAAACACAGATTTCTTTTTAAAATATTGAAATAGATCATTGTCTAAAATGTGTTAGAATTTTCACAGAACCAAATCCCCACTTTGGCAGCCAGGCAACAGTAGCGATAGCATGCAGATACAGAAGGACAACATTGTGGAAAAGAGGGATCACAGAATCCAAAGTCCAAAGGTGGCAATAAGCCAGCAGCTGCAGGATTCACTACAAAGTACTGTACAGTATATAGCTTGAAAGTGAAAGGGTGTACCATGCTGAATGCAGCATGCAGTGAGGAGGTTGGGGTGGGGAGAGGTGTGAACAGACTCATACATAATTAGCGGTGACAGAGGCTAATGTGGATAGTGGGGAGAGCTGCAGCATAAGGAAGCAGAGGGTGTGTAAATATGTGGACCTTGGCAAGAAAACAATGTATATAAAGCCTAGTACACATGATCAAAAAATCGTACAAAAAATACCACTTTTGAAGCGATCGTGTGATAATCTGATCATTAGTATACAGTATTCAAGAGCCAAGCGCGAAAGTTAATTCAAAATTAATCAAAAGGACAAACACGAAAATTTTTCTCGTACGATACCAGATTGTACAATTTTCAATTAATCAGCGGTGTTTTCATGTGCAAATACAATATAATACATTACGTAACTTCCGAAGTTGTATTCTGTTGTACAATAATTTTTGTAAATTGAGTAACCTCTTAATTTTCGATATGGAGGCTAACATACAAAAAAAAAAAAAAAAAAAGGATGATCATTCATTCGATATCTCATCATGTGTACGAAGCTTAAAGTGGTTGTAAAGGCAGAAGTTTTTTTACCTTCATGCATTGTATGCAATCTTCTGTGTGCAGCAGCCCCCCAAATACTTACTTTAGGATAAGTCAATGTCCATGAGAGCCCTGCCTCTCTGGGGACTCACATGCCTGTTTTTTGGCAGCAGCGGGTTCCTTTGGCTCCCGCTGCTGTCAATCACAGCCAGTGAGCCAGTCAGAAGATGGAGGGGCAGGGCCAAGCTGCAGCTCCGTGTGTGAATGGACACACAGAGCCAGGGCTGCTGATAGAAATCGCGGGGCCCCGTACAGACGGCCCCCCCCCAAGAAAATATTAAGGCTAGATTCACATATAGGAGTCTCGGATCGCAGGCAGAATTGCAACGACCCACTTGCAAGTTGCGGGACGCCCGTGCAATTCGGAGGTCCAACTGGCCAGCCTGTATATTTTTTTCAACTCATCTTCATTTTTATTTATTAACTCAGTTTTTTCTTTTAGATTTAGCAGGAATTATGGAACCCCAAACGCAGCGCAATTTTGCCGCAGTTGTCGCCCGACGAATCACAGTGAAATCACGCAAACAGAATTGCGGGACGCCTGTCACCCATAAAAGTACAAGAGCTTCTTTATCAGGCTGGGCAGTTAGAGCTCTGGGGATCAGAGAGACAGAGTTAGAGATAAACTCAGGAGCAGAGATAACATTAGAGCCAGGGCTTGGAGGGGGCCCACACAGGGTAGGGGATTAGTGAGGGACAACTGTACCTTTCTCAGCAGATAAAAGCTGGCAGCAGGGAGAGAGTTCAGCTTTTAGCTGCTGGAGGAAGAGTTCTGTATTTGTTGTACATCACTAATCCCCCTCCCTGTGTGGGCCCCCCTGCGTGCTCAGGCCCCCTACAAGAGGACCAGTGGTCCCCCCCTATCAGCGGCCCTGCACAGAGCCACGGGTGGTCGGGAGTACGCCAGCTTGCTCTGGGGCACCCGGCAGGAGGGAGAAGCCAAGTGCCGGTGTGGGACCCGAGAAGTGAAAGATCTGGGCTGCTCTGTGCAAAACTACTGCACAGAGCAGGTAAGTATAACTTGTTTGTCATTTAAAAAAAAACAGACTTTATTATCACTTTAAGAGGGACTGAGAGGTTCGGAGTGTGTGTAGTAGTGTGGGTACTACTGAGAGATCAATGTATGTGCTCAGGTCCTGTCAGAGATGCAGAGTTTACAAGGTTTCATAGAGAATGCATGTCTATAGAGAAGGTCCTAATGCTGGACCTACACATAACAATATGATTCAATATAGTGGTCATTTTGGTAAAATAAATAATTAGTTACAACAAGATTATACATTTTTATAGTGGACAATGTGATAAAATACCAACCAAACTGATCTGTTTGTTGTTGTAATAGATGGCCATTATTGATAGAACAATAATTTGAAATACTCAGTATTAAACCCAAAAGCAAACATTTATTATATTGCAGTTTACCAAATCTTAGATGTAATGGTTGTATTAGTTTTCTTTTTAGGCTTTCTTTCCTTTATTTACTCCAAAACAATAAGGTGATACCACCCTTCTCCTGCGCTTAGAATCCAAGCTCCCCGACCACACTCCCCACAGGATTCACAACTGGCGTCTCAGATGGCTAAGGTCTTGCTGCACAAAACGGACTGGGGTAGTCCAACGGTACTAGAGGCAAAGAAACACAAAGAAAGGGCGCACTGACCTAGCGCATTATCCTCAATAATAGGCTTTATTCATGCAACATATAAAAATGGCTACTCACAAACACAGGTGAAAAAAGATCATATCAAGCTCAGTTGCTCCAGTGTCAGGAGTAGTCCATAAGTTAGTCCATTATCCGTTGAGATGACGGCTGACGCGTTTCGAGGCCCAGCCTCTTCCTCAGAGCCACCTGTGTTTGTGAGTAGCCATTTTTATATGTTGCATGAATAAAGCCTATTATTGAGGATAATTTCCTTTATTTACACCTGGTGATCTGGCCAGAAAGTCTGTTGTTTGAACAAGCTTTCCTGCAAATGTAGCAGTTATAGTGTTGGGACAAACCATTTACCACTGACGGGCACCTACAGTGATCAGCTTTCATTTATACCTTTATCTCAAAAGAAAAAAACTGTGATTACAGTATTAGCTGGAGTTTGGCTTCAATTTGTCATTGTGTCTAATCTGGTAGTACAGCTAACACTCCCTTCTCCCCAGGCAGACAACGCTGCTGTCCAAAGCTGCTCCTGTGCTCCTTCTTCCAGAGTGGGGGAACTGTAAGGCCGGCAATACACAATTAGAATCTCGGCTGGTTTAGCGGAAACTGGCCGAGATTTGAAACGTTAATGGGCAGACCGAATGTACCAAGATGATCGATCAACTTGTGTACAACCAGCCTGCTGGATTCTCTTATGAGTATCGCTGCTGGGAGCAGAAAATTGCTCGGCAGGAGGGATTCCCCTGTCAGCATAGGTGTACGCAGCCTATTGCATTAGGGTGTGCACCCCAAAGCTCAAACACGCATGCCTTTCTCTGCAGCCTCAGCTGCACTGGACAGTGAATGAATGAGCAGTGCTCTGTGCTGAGTGGCTTCATGTTCATTCACAAATCGAAGCATAGTAAACACAGCTTACTGTGCTTCAGTTATGAATGGACACAGAGAGCGAGTGTGTTCACTGTGTTAATTTAGAAAAGAAAGGGGCCGGCAAATTACATATTTACTAGCCCCTTGCCCCACTCTCCATCCTGAAACATCAGCCGCAGCTGCCAGCGGGGGGAGAGGAGAGGAGGAAAGCCAGCGAGACTGTGGGGCAAGCCTGGGCAGTAGGGGGAACTGCACATAGTGATTACGGTGTGCCCAGGCACACATGGCAGACCCCCTGTGCACATCTATGCCTGTCAGCATTGTCTGTGTTGATGGGGTAATCATGCAAATTTCTTTGCAGGAAAGGAATTTGCACCATGTATGGCCAGCCTAATACAAGATGTGTGTTACTGGTCAGATTACTAGGTGAATTCACCCATAAAAGAAAACTAATGCAGCCACCACATCTAATCACTGATAAGCTGGAATATATTACATTTTTGGTTTTGGGGTTAAAGCAGTATTGAATCCAAAAGAAAACATTTATTATATTGCAGCTTACCAATTCTTAGATGTGATAGCTGTATTCGTTTTAGGCTTGCTTTCTTTTATTTTCATCTGGTGATTCCACCAGCAAGTCTGTTGTGTTTCACAAGCTCATGCAGAATGCATCAGTTTACATGGGTGAGACAAACCACTGATTAAAATGATCAGCTTTTATTTATTCATCCAAGGTGGAAACAGAGAGGAAAAAAAGCCAAAGAAAAGAAAATCGATGTAGCCATCACTTGTAAGGATTGGTAAGCTGCAATATATTACATTTTTAGTTTTGGGTTTAAAACCACTTGCCGACCGCCGCAAGTACATATATTGCGGCGGTCAGCCCCTCCTAGGCAAAGTGACGTACCGGTATGTCACTCGCCCACGAGCCTCTAAGGGGTGAGTGCGCGCCGCCGGAGGCGCGCTCCCGCCCCGCACGTTCACTGACATCGCCGCGCGAGTGACCGGCGGCTCCGATGTCCGCCGGCCTTTCGCGATCTCCCGCGAGGGAGAAAGGCAGGCGGCTGATGTAAACAAAGCCGCCTGTCATTCTCTCTGGTGTAACTGCAGAGACTATAAGGTCCTGCTATGTAGGATCGTATGTCTCTGTGGTTACATCACAAGCCACGCCCCCCCCCACAGTTAGAATCACGCCCCTAGGGATACATTTAACCCACTGTTTACCAATAAAGTTAACCCCTTCCCTGCCAGTGTCATTTTTACAGTAACAGTGCATATTTATAGCACTGATTACTGTAGTAATGTCACCGGTACTCCCAAAAGTGTCAAAAATGTCAGTCAGGGGTCCGATCTGTCCACCGCAATATCGCAGTCCCACAAAAAAAAATCGCAGATCACCGCCATTACTAGTTAAAAAAAAAAAAAAAACAATAAAAATGACATAAATCTTTCCCGTAGTTAGTAAACGCAATAACTTTTGCGGAAACCAATCAAAATCCGCTTATTGCGTTTTTTTTTTACCAAAAATATGTAGCAGAAAACAAATTGGCCTAAAATGTCAAAAAAAAATTATTTTTAAATTTTTTTTGAGAATTTCATATAAAAAATTTGAAAAATATTGTTATTTTTTCAAAATTGTCGCTCTTTTTTTGTTTATAGCACAAAAAGTCAAAATTGCACAGGTGATCAAATACCACCAAAAGAAAGCTCTGTTTGTGGGAAAAAAAGGACGTCAATTTCATTTGGGTACAGCGTCCCACGACCGCGCAATTTTCTGTTAAAATCACGCAGTGCCGAATCGCAAAATAGGCCCTGGTCTTTGAGCAGCCAAATCCTCCTGGGCTTAAGTGGTTAACATGACTTCAAAAAATCTATACCACTTCTGGACCGGAAAGGTTTTACCCCCTTAATGACCAGGCTATTTTTTGGGATACGGTACTGCGTTACTTTAACTGACAATTGCACGGTCGTGCGATGCTGAACCCAAATAAAATTGATGTCCTTTTTTTCACAAAAATAGAGCTTTCTTTTGGTGGTATTTGATCACCTCTGCAATTTTTATTTTTTAATTCTGAAAAAACAAAAAAACTAAATTTTTAACTTTCTGCTATATAAAATTCCCAATAAAAAAAAATAAATAAATACATTTTTGTCATCATTTTAGGCCAATTTGTATTCTGCTACATATTTTGGTTAAAAAACCCCCCAATAAGTGTATATTGATTGGTTTGTGCAAAAGTTATCGCGTCTACAAACTAGGGGAAAGATTTGTGTCATTTTTATTTATTTATACTAGTAATGGCGGTGATCAGCGATTTTTAGCGGGACTGCGACATTGCGGCGGACAGATCGGGCACCTAACTGACATTTTTGACACTTTTGGGGGGACCAGTGACACTACTACAGTAATCAGTGCTAAAAAAATATGCACTGTTACTGTAATAATGACACTGGAAGGGAAGGGGCTAGCACCAGGGGCGATCAAGGGTTAAATGTGTCCCTAGGGGGTGCTTTCTAAAGTCCCGTACACACGCATCGAAAATTGGCAGGGAATTTTCAGCCAACGTCCGATCTGCCGATTTTCGGCTTGTTAGTATGATGCTTCTGACAGCCAACTCCGACTTTTCGGCCGAAAAAAATCTAGTGTGCAGGCTATAAAATTTTTGTTGGCCGTCAACACAACGGCCGATTTTCGTGCAGTCAGTACAGATTTCGACAGGGAAAAATCTGATGAGCAAGTCTGGGCATGAAGAAAAAACACAAAGAAAACAAACCAACACATGACATCACTTCTGAAGTAGAATTTTGTTGGGCGAGAAAATTCGTGTGCAGTCTAGGCACATTCCAACCAACAAAACACAACTTGGACAAAAGTCGGACGATCGGTCGGCCGATAATCGTTGAGTGTGTACGAGGCTTAACTGTGGAGGGGATGGACTTGCTGCATGAACACAGAGATTTCTGTTTCTAAATAAGAGGAACACAGGATCCCCGTGTTCATTACTGGCAAAACAGTTCTGTCTCCACAGGGGGCAATCGCGGGCTGTCGGACCCACTGATTAGCTTCCCCTGTGGTGAATGGGCGCCCACGCGCATCCCCGCTGCTGGTCACCCAAAGCGACTTACAGGTACAGAGGGAAACGTACAGTTTCAAGGGACAGAGCCGACCTGCCACAGTAAAACTACGGCAGCTGGTCGGCAATCGGTTAAATCTATCTATCAAGTGGTTGCATTTTGTTACCTGTATGGCCAGAATCAGAGATTTTAGGCTCATATTAGGACTCTGTACAGTGATAATTACATTTGCCAACAATTATGTAGTGCTAGTGTCTATTCTTATTATATCTAGTCAGGTAGTTCCAAGCATTACATAGTTGTACTACATTTAAGGGCTCTTTCACACGGTCCGCCTCCGTAGGCGGATCCGTGCTGCTCAGCGGGGATCGATCCGCGATCCCCGCTGAGCCGGCGGATGACAGCTCCGTCTCCGCTTGCAGTGCGGAGAGGGAGGTGTCACAGCCCCCGCTGCTCTCTATGGGGAATCGGATGAGAGCGGACCACCTGTCCGCTCTCATCCGATCCGATCCCCAGGACGGATGGAAAATAGGGTTTCCATCCGTCCGGATTTCACGGACAGGATCGGATGCGGATGGCTGCGGGTGTCAGCGGACATGTCACCGCTGACATCCGCTGCTCCATGGGGCTAAATGGGGCATCCGATCAGATCCGCCTAAAAAACTGACAGGCGGATCTGATCGGACCGCCCGTGTGAAAGAGCCCTAAAGGATTTTGCACAATAAGATGTTTGTGGTCACTGTAAGGTTGGGTACAGGGTAGAAGTTTTTTTCAAACAAGCGATGTTGGTGCGGTAATCTCCCCCGCTGTGCCTTTGTGTTCTAACTGGGGATGGACTGAACGAAAAAACCTTACAGATCGCCATACTAACACAAGCAATGTTAGTGTGGTGAAGTCCCCTGCTGAGCGGCTCTGTTCTGACATAGGGACTGTATCCACTCCACCAGAACACACTGATCGGTGCTCAAAGCCATTTGCTGCAGGCGCTGATCAGTTGCTGTTTTTTCAGCATACTCGTGCATCAGAAGCCGGACATGAAACCGGCTTCTGTCGCACAGGGAGCTGTACATACACGGACTGAAAGACAGCCAGTTCTTGCCAAACCAACTGTATCCGGACAATTTTCGGTCCATGTATACCCAGCCTAAAGCCGGCCATAGATGGAATGATGGAACGCTCAATTCCCCCATCAACACAGTGAGCCGTCCTCGCCGGGAGAACACAATGATTACTGCTAGTGGTTATATTAGCCGCTAGCAATAGTCGCGTGCAAAATCCGACAGGCTGGTTGTACCCAAGTTGATCAATCAATCAACTTGGGTAAATTCAACCTGCCCATCCATGGTTCAAATCTCGCCGGTCCCTGCTGAACTGGCCCAGATTTGAATGGTCTATGGCCGCCTTAAGATATTGTAAGTCCTTTTTTCTCAGCCTTTTAACTATTCAGATTGTAAACTCTCCTAACCTCTTTATCTCTCTCCTATTGTAAACTTTTTAATTTTTTTAATGTGTTTATTGGTTTTGAGAATAAACCCGAAAATACAAAACAAGCTGGTAAATTGCCCATGCAGGGGCTAGATAATGGGTAAACATTACAATTTGAATAATAAAGAACACAATCATGATAACCAAAATGACAAAAGTCTGAAATTTTGGGATTACAATGAAAAGTGAAAACTGCCAAAATGCCCTATACTAAAAATCTATCACCTGTCACGGTGGGGAGGCTCTTCTCCTGCAGCCCATCCCATTGACAGCAACACTGTGCACAAGAGCAGAAGGGGAACTAGAAAATAAGTAAGGAGAAAGAAGAAGAAAAAAAAACCCCAGAAAAGAGGGTCATAGACAAGAAAAAGGGGGTAACTCAGACTCGGAAGCCCCAAAGGGAGCAATCATACAAGGTCCAAAAAGGTCAGTTGGAATGAGGGAACTCATAAGATATCCATGGTTCCCAAACCTTTAGAAATTAGGCATGTGAATCAATTAAAATACTGGACATTCGAACATGAAGCATTATGACGGTCATGCATGTTTTCACCCCCTGGAAGGCTACGTGTTGGATTGTAAACTCTTTCATCCTCTGTGTCATTGCTTTATAATATGAAGTAGCAACACCTATTACAGGAGTAGTCCCTGTATTACATGTCTATTAGTAAACCTAAAGTAGATTGTACAATCAGATCTGAACATACTTGGAACATTTTTTAAGATCCTTTACCTCTTGTGTTAATTCCTTGTAGCCTAATTCTTGCCATACACACAACAATCTTTTGCAAATGAAACCAGTGACTTTTATGGGCTAGTTGCAAAAAATGGCCAAATGGGTCAAAACAACCAACCAACATAGCATGGTTTAGATAGAAACTGATGGTAGCAGATGTATTGGTCTATTCTATTTTAGAAGTTGCCAGAAAATTACGTGTATATGGCCTGCATAGGAAATCTGAAATACCTTTGTCACATGGATGCTAGTAAAGCTTGAGTTACAATACACTGACCTCCACAAAATAAACAAATGAGACAAAGGACTCAAGTTCTAAAGGATCTATTTGATATGGGTAATCCTCACCTTTATTAACACTCTCTTTACCACCCCTGCAGGTCCTTTAATATTGTACTAGTGCAAGCATACTGGGAGGTGCAGTTTGAATAAGTCATTTGGGAGTAGGAAGTGTCTGAACACTGTACACCCCTTTGCTGCTATATTTGTTTAACCAACTAATTCTGTATTTATATGTACCCTATATTGTTATTACTAGTTACTTCTGCTTTATTGTTTATTTTTTAGATGCACATTGTATTATTGCAATACAAGAAAAATAGCAACATCCTCAAAGCAGAATGTGGAAGTGGTATTGAAAAGTCTAGATGTACAGTAGCTCTGAATCATTCAGGCTGGGTTCACACTTGTGCCATCACAGACATTGCATGTGTTTCGCACCTCATTGCGGACATGGATGAGCGAGTTTGGGGTGGAGGAACTTGACTGGCCTCCAATTGACTTTAAAGTCCGGACTAGGGTTGCCACCTCATCCCTTTAAAACAGAACACATATTTATTACACAGGTTCTGGAGCAAATTTAATGCAGAAAAGGCACTAAGTGAATTTAGTTACCACCTTAATCAGCCACAGAACCTGTGTAATTAATATGTGTTCAGTTTTAAAGGGATGAGGTGGCAACCCTAGTCCGGACCTCAACTAGATAGGACACCTTTGGGATGTATTAGAGCGGAGACTGCAAGCCAGGCCTTCTCCTCCAACATGTGTGCCTGACCACACAAACGTGCCTCTGGAAGAATGGTCAAACATTTCTATAGACACACTACTAAACCTTGTGGCCAGCCTTCCAAGAAGTGTTGAAGCTGTTATAGCTGCAAAGGGTGGGTCAACTCAATATTGAACCCTACAGACTAAGATTGGGATGTCATTAAAGTTCATGTGCGTGTAAAGGCAGGTGTCACAATACTTTTGACAATATAGTGTATGTTGGGAAATGCTAAAACATAAACTCTGTTAGGCTCTATAGCTTATCTGAAAAGAGGTATCTTTGACCATTTTCCACTTCTGCAACATCTAGCCTTCTATTCAGTAGGCCTCAGGCTTAAGTGGAAAATACACCACTTATTGGACAGGGTCCAGTGACCACATTCTAGATTGACCACAGATGTTTTTAGAAGCCCATAAAGAACTTGCTATCAATATTACCTATTGGGATGCATTGAAAGCATTTATTAAGGGTGTGCTTAAATCCACTATTTCCTTTAAAAAAACATTCTCTCACCAGGCCAGTGGTCAACTAGCCGAGACCTGTGATGATACTGAAACTTTTTTCATAGCAAATCCCACTACGTTGAAGCATATGGCTTGGGAGAATGTGCCATGACTATATGATGACCAGGTGGCATGAGAATGCAAAACTAGAATTGTTCTTTGTTAAACACAGGTATATTTAGTATGCAAACCACTCTAGCAATTATTATTATTTTTTTTTTAAAAGGTAAGTTTATTAGTGTTTTGAAAAAGAAATAGAAAACAATGCACAATATACCATGCCAGCGTATATGTATATAAGGCATATCGGTACAGCATAGCATTCAGAGCCATGATAAATGTAACATTTTTAATTTTTTTTGTTGCATACAAATGAACGAAACAAAGGGCAACCAATAGCCAGCTGGTGATTTTATGCTCCTATTATAACAGAACGTAAACATTAAATTCTTAGAGCCGGTTCACACTGAGGCGATCCGACTTCGAGGGGCGATCTGTGAAGTCTTCGGCGTGACTTGCAGGGACTTCACATAATGGAAGTCTATGCAAGTCGCTCCAGGTTGCCCCAAAGTAGTACAGGACCCTTTTTCTAAGTCGGAGCGACTTGTGTCGCTCCTATTAGAACGGGTCCTGTACTACTCAATGGCGAGCGACCGACCGCGACTTGTCAGGCTTACAAGTCGCCTGACAAGTCACGCTAGTCTGAATGGGTTCTTACAGGCAAAAAGGACCTCCAAGAGGAACAGACTGTACCTATATAATAAACAAACCCCATTTGAATGAGTACCAACTATAGTTCAGGTCCAAGGCCCTTATGAGTACTGCTACTCAGATATTGACATCACTGGACACAGTATTTACCCATCCCGACCATAATTTGTCGAATTTATTAGGGCAAGCTCTAGCAAGATATGTTAAATTGTACATTGGTAAGGCTTCATTGATCAAATCAATCCAAGCCCTCAAAGTAGGAGGATCTGGCTTCTTCCACTGTAGTACAATAGCTTTTTTAGGATTGAAAAAAAGGAGCCAGAGTAGGGATTTTTGGGACTCTCTAAGCTCCTCCTCATCCAGATTATCCAAAAAACATCTATCGGGAGTGCAAATGTTAGGAAGAGCCAGCTGGTTCTTATTAACATTTGCACTACAAAAGTGATGCACTTTAGGGCAGTCCCAGACCATATGAAAGAAATCCCGACAGCTGCTTGACATCGCTGATAATCTGGAGATTGGGATTTTCCCATTTTATATCATCTATAAGGTGTGTAATAGATTGCATGTAAATATTTTGATTTGTTTAATTTATCTCCTGCCGCTACAACCCCAGTAAATTGGGACCCGACCACCTCTTCCCAGGCCTCGTCATCTAAATTCTGCAGGTCGAACCTCCATTGTAGCTTAATTTTATCCATCCGTGGGGAGGAGCTAGACATAAGGAGGAAATAGTATCAAGAGATAAGTTGTGTATGGTCTCCGTTTATTAGCTTCTTCTCTAATCTCATCTAATCTCGAGAGACATAAATGAACTGCTCTTAAACCAAATTGCGCTTCCACCACATGTCTAAGTTGCATATAATGGAACAAATAAAAGGACGGAACCCCAAGTTCAGCTCTGTAAACAGAGAAAGTTTTAAACTCTTGCTCGGAGAATAACTGATGGGCATATTTGAGGTCAAACTTCATCCAACGTTGGGGTTCAGACATTTTATACAGTTCTCTAAGATTCGGGTTATACCACAAAAGGACATTAGGAGAGTTATTTAGAGACTTCCCTTGTTGCCTTTTATTGCACATATGCAGTATTTTGTATGAGAGCTTAAAGTGGAGTTCCACCCTAAATTTATACTTACCTCCATCTTCTCGCTCCGGGTCACCTGAAAAACAAATAGATAATCGCAATTTTTTTTTTTTTTTTTGCTTACCTTGTAGAGAAAATATACTTACCTTACTTCCTTCTTCCTCCCCTCGGCAGCCACGGCAATTCGTCACTTCCTGGCTTTTGCAATGATTCCTGGGAGCTGAATGTCATCGCTCCCAGGAATCAATGCGACTGCGCCGGCCCCGACGTCAGTTTCGGTGCGCGCCCGTCATTCCCTTCTAAACAGCTTCTGGGCATGCCCAGAAGCTGTGGAGGGATGACGCGCGAGCATCGGAAGTGACAGCGGGGCCGGTGCAGTGCATCATGGGACCGAAGAAGACAGAAGAGGACGCAGAAGAGGATCGCGCTGGCTTCAAGCTGCCCACACCTGAGATGGCAGCGCTGGAGAATACTTTTTCAAGGTAAGTATTTCTCCTAAAAGGTAAGTGCAACCCGGGACAGATCAGAGGCTAGCCATTGTGGAATGTACTAGCCCTGACTGTCCCGGAGGTATTTTTATTAAAAAAACTATTCCCAGGGTGGAACTCCGCTTTAAGGATTGCTGCCCCTTCAGGTGGATACGGGCCATTCCTGTATAGCAAATTGATTAAAGCCTCATATGATCAAATTAATGTCGCCTAGGTCGTCACCGCTGCATTTTTTTTTTTTTGAGGAGAGCGCACCACTGCTCATGGGCACAGCACTGGATCGAGATCAAACACAGGTAATTATTGGGAGGTAGGGCTGACCATGGAAGGTTTTTTACCTTAATCCAGAAAACACATTAAGGTAAAAAAAAAAACTCTTAAAATAGAACTTTATACATAACAACTTGATAAAAAAATGTTCTTTGGCAAGGAACCTACATTGTACATGAATAATTATGCTACCAAAATTAGTGTGTGCTGCAAATTGTCTCCAGCATTGTTTCTGTTTTCTCTCTTCTGTCATTTTGCTGAAGCCCCGAGCAGCAGTAAATTTTTAGGCTGTCAGCAGATAAGCCTCTACAAATTCAGCACAGTTCCTAAAAATAGATAGCAACTGACCATGTGCAGAACAGGATGAGACAGTGTTTTTGTGGATCTTGAACAGAATATGCACTTTTTATGTTTTACGTAGCTATACCTGCAAAAGGGAAGTGATCTAGCAGGACATAATTCTCTGACTAAAGTTCCACTTTAAGTCTTTACAATCACTAAGGCAGCTAGAGTTCCCTCATTGTCAACAGCCCAAGTGCAGATGTTGGACAGAGAAACCACGTGGAAAAGAATAAACAGGTGGTCTCAGATATTGCAAATGGCATAGCATCAGGCCCTGGAAGACTGTATTTGGACGTTTATAAAAGGTATTTGGATAATATTGCTTCTATCCTAAAGTGGGTCTATGGGGAAGCTTTTACACATGGGAAATTATCAATAAGTATGCAGCATGCGTATATTGTACTTCGGTTGCAACCTGATAAAGACCCTGTGAAATACACTTCCTATAAAACCATTTCCCTATTTATTTTTGAATACATAACATTTCACAGAAATATTGGCTATTTGCCCGGTTATTCTCATACTCTCTCTGATATTCATGATAATCTATCAGGCTTTATGCCTAGAATGTCCACAGCAATATCTGCAGGACACAAATTTTGTTTTAACTAAAATTTGTGTGGGTGGATGAACTTGACTAGCCTGCACAGAGTCCTGACCTCAACCCAATAGAACACCTTTGGGATGAATTAGAGCGCAGGCTTCTCTCCAAGATCAGTGCCTAACCTCATAAATGCCCTTCTGGAAGAATGGTCAAACATCCCCATAGACAGACACACTCCTAAACCTTGTGGACAGACTTCCTAGAATAGTTGAAGCTGTTATAGCTGCAAAGGGTGGGCCAACTCAATATTGAGCCCTACGGACTAAGACTGGGATGCCATTAAAGTTCATGTGCATGTAAAGGCAGGTGTCCCAATACTTTTGGTAATATATTGTGTATATACCCTGGTATATATGCAAAAATTCCATCAGGACTGTTGAAAATACCTGTTTGTACACTGGATGTATGCACTATTATTAATCTTTTCTTTTAAAAAGCTTATATTATTTTCATACTAGCACACATCTGAATAACTATGGTTACCGTTATATGCTGGTTGCAGTTGTTCTTCTGCTGACAATTACTTGATTCAATTACTTGTTAGTTTTCCAGGAAAGGAATCCCCTCTGTTCACAGAGATCCTGTCCTGGATGGAGGCACTGCCAACTTTTTTGTCAAACACACTTTTCCACTTAGCAAATGCAGCACCCTCTTAGCGTAGGATGTTAGATAAATTTAGTTTTTGGCTCCTTCTGTAATTAAGTTAGCAGTGATCATTTGTTCTGGTCTGTTCAGAATTTCACAGGCTGGGAGTTTGATTGCTTCCCCCCACCTATGGAAAAAGTTTCCACGAGATTCAAAACAACCAGCCTGGGTATTTATCAGGTTCAAACCAATCCCTGGCCAGGAATGTCACATAGGGGGCTAGAATGGTGATAAATAGTCTGAAGCACCAAAAAGGTGGGTTCCAGAGCACCAAAAAGGTGGGTTCCAGAACCAGAGGGGTTTCTGTCCTCTTGGAGCCCATGGACTTTACAGATGCTCTAAGGCCTCAGCGGTGTCAGGACTGAGGGCCTGGATGGACTTTACTTGAAGCCAATTGTAGAACCTCACCACAGGGGATCTGGTCTAGAGAGGTGCCGTCTCACTTACTGGACCATGTCCGGGGGAAGCTGGAAGGTGACAGCTGTCCTGGGGACTTGTCAGAAAAGACATTTAAGCTGATCCCTGTGACTCTGTAGACGCAAGATAACCAGATGCCAAAGATTTGCCTCATGGTATTTAGCTGTAAGGCCTTACACTGCTCAGAACCTTGCCTCATGGTCCCCAACTGTAAGGAATTAGATTGTCCAGTGACTGTTTAGTGGAGCTGAGACAAATGGACTGGTTCTTGGGTGGACAGGCAGCCTCTAAACTTTTGGGGAAGAACCAGCTAGTACCAATGGCTCCTACGGGGTTAGCTCTACACGAAGGTTCTGATTTTTTACATTTACCTACAGATTTAGCACACTATCCTGTTTGGGGAGGGTTATGTGTCATAACCTCCCCCCCAAAAGAGAGCTACACATGTTTTTAATTACACATTCAAAATGAAAATGTATGATTTTAGTGAAACGAATCTAACATATTTCAAATATGCGTATTCATATTTTTTATATGATCACTGTAATTGTGAACATATAAGCACTTCTATCACCTATAATTAGGTACAACTTTTGAAAATAGTACAGTAGTAGTAGTAGTATTATACTGTAAATATATATATATATATATATATATATATATATATATATATATATATATATATATAAAAATATATGAGATATATATATATATATATATGCATATATATATAAAGTATGTGTGTGTGTCAGAGCAGACACTGGTAGCCGAAAGCCGGGGTGGAGAAATAGTAATTGTACATAGTGCAACACCTTGATTTATTACTGATGTTTCTTGAGCTTCCATATTTATGCAACAGGCTACATCCTAAGACCTCTGTCATATCATGCATACACAGCGCACTGGTCTCTACTGCTGATGGGCAGCTTTAAAATGCTGTATCAAAACGTGGAGAGCTATTCAGAGTTGCCCTTTTCCCTGTCACGTTTTTACTGACAAAACATGAAAAATTTACTGACAGAGCAGATTTTTTACTGACAACTTAAAACATGACAGAAACACCTATTAGGCCTCATTTACACTTGCAGTGCTCTCTAAAGTGCATTCCAAATGCAACATTTGTTTTAAACCCCTAAGTGCCAGACTGCTGTGCCATAACCATGCTCATTGCGTGGCTGCATCATGGCCCCATTCAGTTGAATGGATCACGTTCAGCAAGCAATAGTGCCCACAGAAAGCAACATGGGTGTTTAAATACTGTTGAGGCCACCAAATAAAGATTTGGGGCCACGGCATGTGTACAACCCTGGCCACTGAATTTCCAACCAAAGGGGTAGTGGTTAAAGGGCAGTAAAAATCTGGATCAACCCTGGTGTTTACCATTCTCCAAATCCCTAGTGTACTAGTGTAAATAAACACTTAGAACCTAAAGCATTTAATATTTAAACAGTATAAAAAATATGTAAACATTGACAATACAAAGACCAGGTAATTTGCCTACTATGTGGGTCGAAGCACGCGGTGGGCATGGCCAGATGTGGGATAAACCTGAGGACAAAGATGTCCCCAACTGTCCATACTTCAACTTACCTTCTCCTAGCAGGTCTGTACCACTTCAGGTTCTTTGTGTCTTCTCACGCTCTGCTTCATCCATTGACATCTTCTGTTTAAAAGTGGTAGTAAAGGGTTTTTTATTATTTATACCTACAGGTAAGCCTATAATAAGGCTTACCTGTAGGTACAGTAAATATCTCCTAAACATGCACTATTTATGAGATATTTATTTCACTGGTGCATGCGCACTGCGCTTTCAATGGAGGGCGTGCCTTCCTTAGAGAGACCCTTGCCGCGGCTGTGAATCCTGCGTGCATGCGTGGGAGTGACGTCAGTGCGGCTCGACCAATTAAACAGCGGCTCTCAGAAGAAAGATGAGGTGAAGATGGAAGCCCTGTCAGCAGTGATAGCGCACTGCTGAGGGGGTTCCTTTTCAGTAAAGTATTACATAATGTGCTAGTATGTTAGTATACTTGCACATTATGACAATAATTTTTGGGTTTTTTTCTTTTGCGGTTTACTACTGCTTTATGTCAAATGTGGTGGGCTGGGGAAGGGGGACAAGTGCTGACTGACTGAGGAGGCAGTGGAAGGCAGAGCAACTGTAGCAGCAGTGTAGTTGCTATATATATATATATATATATATATATATATACACATACATACATATATATATATATATATATATAGTATATACTGTGCATACACACATACTCACACACATTTTTTTTATTACATTTCCATTGCACATAACCTTGCAGCTTTTATACAAGAAACAGTGGCAGATGGAATTCAGCACTCATGGTGTGATTTACTAATGGTCTGCCAGGACAGCCAGTCATGATATGGAGACTGTTCTATTGGCTGTTTGAAGCAAGCACATTTGCTGGCCTGGCAAACCCTGAATATATCACATCCTTAGTTTCTACCTCACACAGAAGTGTTTAATGCTTTTAGAATGCCAGTAAATACTGGTTGGAAAAAAATAATTAATGTGCCAAGATTAAACAAAGGTAATACCATCAACAAGAACAAGGTTTTTTTTGTATTAAAAATAAGTATTGCACAATTTGTAAGAATGCTAAGTAGAATCTTCCTAATAATCATAAATTTGTGAAAAAGAAAACATTGTGGTGTCTAGCAGATAGCGGTATCTTAGAATAATATCATCGTCCAGTAGTACATCAACCCCTTACCCTTATTTTTAATATACAGTACTGTATATATACACTTACAGCCACAGGCCACTTTTTTTAGGTACACATGTTTAATTGCTTGGTAACAGAAATTGCCAATCACATGCATTTAGGCATCTAGATTTGGTAAAGACGACTTGTTGAAGTTTAAAACGAGCATCAGAATGGGAAAGAAAAGGGATTTAGGTGACTTTGAACGCGGCATGGTTGTTGGTGCCAGACAGGCTGGTCTGAGTATTTCAAAAACTGCTGATCTACTGGGATTTTCACACACAACCATCTCTAGGATTTACAGAGAATGGTCTAAAAAAGGGAAAATATCCAGTGAGCTGCAGTTGTGTGGAGGAAAATGCCTTGTTGATGTGAGAGGTCAGTGGAGAATGGACAGAATAGTCTGAGATGATAGAAAGGCTACAGTAACTCTAATAACCGTTACAACCAAGGTATGCAGGGTACCATCTCCGAATGCACAACAGATCAAACTTTGAAGCAGATGGGCTACAGCAGCAGAAGACCACACTGGGTGCCACTCCTGTCAGGTTAAGAACAGGAAACTGAGGCTACATCTCGCACAGGCTCACTAAAATTGGACAATAGAAGATTGTAAAAATGTTGCCTGGTCTGATTAATTTCGATTTCAGCTGCGACATATAGATGGTAGGGTCAGATGTTGGTGTAAACAGCATACAAGCATGAATCCATCCTGCCTTGTATCAATGGTTCAGTCTCGTGGTGGTGGTGTAATGGTGTGGGGGATATTTTCTTGGCACACTTTGGGTCCCTTAGTACCAATTGAGCATTGTTTAAAGGCCACAGCCTACCTGAGTATTTTTGCTGACCATGTCCATCCCTTTATGACTTCAGTGTCCCCATCTTCTGATGGCTCCTTCCAGCAGGATAATGCACCATGTCACAAAGTTCAAATCATCTCAAACTGGTGACTGTACCAGCACTGTACCCTAATGGCCTCCAGATTTACAAGATCTCAATCCAAAAGAGCACCTTTGGGATGTGGACTAAGGGGAGATTTGTATCATGTGCAGCCAGCAAATTTGCAGCAACTGAGTGATACTGTCATGTCAATATTTACCAAAATCTCTGAGGAATGTTTCTAACATATTGTTCAATCTATGCCACAAAGAATTAAGGCAATTCTGAAAGAAAAAGGAGGTCCAACCATGTACTAGCAAGCTGTACCTAATAAAGTGACCAGTGAGTATTCTGTATATACTGTGAGGCACTGGCTGGTAGAGTTGTGGATGTGTCATCTAGGTTTCTCACATACATATGGTGAGCGACTATAGGGTTTGTATCTGCTATGGTTAAAACTATTTTTTATTGTTTTCTGAAAACTTCGCTGGTTTTAGTCTGCGTTCTGGAGCCTGGAGGCTTTGTAGAGCTTTGGAGTGGAAAAAGCCTCCATTCCAAGGTCCACATCTTACTTTGCAAGCAGACCACGGTATTAGTCAGCTGTGCACGAGTCACTTTGTTTGGGAGATAACTTAAGCCTTGTACACACGATGAGAATATCAGACGAATGATCGTCCATTTTTTTTGCATGCTAGTCTCATATAAGTTACAAAAGTTATAAAAATAATTTTAGAATACAACTGCAGAAGTGATGTAATGTGTTTTATTGTATAGTAATGTATTCTTTTCTTTCTGAGCATGTGAGGTCTTGGTCTTATGTTTTTTTTTTTTTTTTTCAGGCATTCTATACTGTACTGATTACATGAAAATCGTTAATAAAATATTTTGTGTCTGTCCTTTGGATAATTTCACATTAACTGTTGTGATCGGTTCTCAAAAGCTGTGTACTAACGATCAGATTTTCACACGATCACTTTGAAAGTGGTATTTTGTGTCTGATTTTCTGAATGTGTGTACTAGGCTTCAGGCTCAGGACACCTCCCTCCCCAGGAGACAGTCATGCTGCCAAAAAGAGCTTATACTTACCTGCTCTGTGCAATGATATTGCACAGAAAAATCCATCTTCTGGCAGTCCACTGCTGGTGCTGTCCGCTCCTCCCTCCTCCCTCCTCCCTCCTCCAGGTGCCTTCTTAGCAAGCTGAGTACTAAAGATTGTTCGATTATCGGCAAAGCCGATATATCGAGGGCCGATCTGCACTTTCCCCGATATATCAGAATCGGGCACCAAGGCAACCAATGGCAACCGATGCGGCTGAGAAGCCGCTTGGCTGTCATTACAAGGAGTGGGAGGGCACGTCCCCCCCCCTCCTGCCGCCTTCCACTGCTCGCCCAGGTCTCCTGTCCCACCGGGAGACCCGGGCAACCAGCCTGCACAGCCGCCGAAGAGAAGACCCGATCAAAGCCGCATTCGGCTCTGATCGGGTCTCCATGTAAAAACCCGGAAGTGATGTCATGACCTCACTTCCGGGTACTCGGCGCCAAATTAAAAAAAATTACAGTATTCAAAACAGTCAAACTTGGCATTTTGAATGCTTTTAAGTGCAGAGGAGGGGTTTGGGGTCTTTTAGACCCCCAGATCCCTCCACAATAGTACCTGTGAAAAAAAAAAAATTTTAATGTACGAAAATATCGGCCAAAATATCGGTATCGGCAATATAAAAATGATATTGGTCGATCACTACTGAGTACAATATTTGCACACTTTCCTAAAGTTATCTGTATATGTAAATGGGTGCTTCAGCAACTAACCGGCTGAATACCAAAGACTTTCAAGGCAATAAGTATGCCACCAGCACACCAAGGTTCTCCAGTATTGGTCCACATCTTTATTCAGCGATCACACCAGCCTAAGAGGAGAGATTGATTGTTGTAGTTCAGATGAACAACTGTTCACATTTCCCCCACATGGTGCATGCTCACTACATGCATCTAAACACAAAGATAATAGTAATGAAGTTATAAATAATTTTAGTCATTTTAGATGTAGAACTTGCAGATTTATTTAATAATTAAGAAATTATTATTTTTTCTTTATTTTTCAGCCATGAATAAAGCAGGAATATATATTTTACCATTATAGGTCTGGATAGAAAAACAATAAATTGCAGTACCATAGATGCAACTTATGTCTTGTAAACGTAATTGCGCATAGAAATCCTTTTACTGTTACTACTTTTCATGCATAAACAGAAAAAAGCCCCGGAATTTAAATAAGACCATACTGTTTGTCAGTCATACTTAAATTTAACACAGAGCCGACCGACAGTTTCAAATACCACCCTGCAAGGCGAGAACAGGTGTTAACAAGCATGTTCCTCTAGCTTTATCCAAGAAAAGAATATCCTGCCAGATAAGCCTTTTTAACTCAAGTAACTGCAATATGCACAGGATCTAACTAGTAAAAGCTAGTTTGTCTCGTATATCTTTCAGAAGCAATATTGTAGAGCAATTTACACAAGATCTTAAGTGACAGCCTATGGCTTGTCAATGCCCTTGAGATATCAGTTCTGTGATAACAGCTTCAAGGATGGCAATAAGTTGGCTTTTTCACAGCATTGTGTTTACCTGATGTAGTCGTTGGCATTGTAGGACATCTCCAGGAGGCAGTAATAAGGGCTTTCTTCTGTTGACAGGGCTTGTTATTACTGGCAAACAATTTCTAGCTTGTAGTATAGTTTTTGTGTGATCCAATCTTTCCCATTTCTTGGGAGAAATTGTTAAATATGTATCAACCAAGTCTCAGCTTAACATTATGTTCAAAAATGGGTCAAAATGGGCCAAAATCTAACAACCTTTCATTGTTGGTAAGACATTTAGCTGTCCAGTCTTTGTTAGTGCTAAAACTGCTGTAAACAAATTATTATTCAAACAGCATAAGAATTGTCAACCTATTTACATATTGACATTATAAAAATTAGCTACACTAATCTGTATGTGATTAAGAAGGGGCAGACAACACTTTTTGGCATTTTGGGAAACACCTCTGCTAGAAGCAGTATGATATTTTTTTTCATCAAGAGCCATTTAGCAACCTGAACTATGCTCACTCTTAAATGTATTTTGACAGATGGGATATTTGCTTGGGAAAATAACATTTAAGGTCTGCAATATCCTCACAAAGAAAACCATGGTCCCCTTATGTCTTAAAATATCTTTCTCATTCAGATTCTATATGCCATCTACATGTCATCTGGATCTTATTGACTGGGTTATGTACCACTGAATTATATCAGCAAAGACATTCATTTATAACATGTTTGGTGACATTTGCAAAGGATACCAGAAGTTTCAGTCTTTTTCTAATTGTAAATTGTTTGTCCATTCATCATTCACACCCTACCCAGATGTCAAAAGTGAGAATAAATTTGTCATATCACCCTATTACTGACATCTGGGCAGGAAGCAAAAAAGACCTTTCTAGCTAGCTACCTCTACTTCCTTTATAGTGCTACAGATGTGCTTCATCTCTTTAAAAGGCCAGTTTCTCATAGTAGTCCATACTTCTGACAATATTTTTGAACCATGCACTTTATAAGGATAATGATAATACATGTGCATGTCGGTATAATTAATAATTAAATATAAACTTGTATTAAAAAAATAAAAGGTCTAACTATTTAGAACACTACATAACATTGGATGTCAATGCTACTGTGATATATATATATATATAACATATGTATATATATTGTGACAGGAAGTCAGGTAAATCTGGGGATGTAGTCACAGAGGAGACACATTCCCACCTGGTTTGGAAAGTTCACCAATTACTATAGGGTGTCGGCTGCCAAAGGCAGCAGGAAGGTGTAAAGAAGTTGAAAGGCCTTCAGCTGTTCGGAATGAAGAAATGAAGGCCTCTATAATTTGTCCAGAGGAAGTCTATGGATTGCTGCCTCCTGTCGTCGTGTGGGCTGGGAGAGGAGGACAGACAGACGTGTGCCTCCCGACGCCGTGTGGGCATGGGAGAAGGACTGCTGCCTCCTGTCGCCGTGTGGGCTGGGAGAGGAGGACAGACAGATGAGTGCCTCCCGACAAGCTGGTGAGCATGGGAGAAGACCCCCTGAAGTGATGTGCGCTAAGGAGGGTAACCAGTTGTGAAGACTTCTCAAGGTAAATAAACAAACTATTTCTATGTGGAAGACATAAAGGAATGTTTGCCATGTGAAGAGAAAAACAAAGGGACAGCTTAAATGAACATGTGCTGTGGTGGAGAGATAAAACATGGACTATTGAGAGTCTGCTGTATGACCAGCCAAGTCTGCCCAACAGTAGGTTGGGGACAGACTTCATTAGATAGGTTCATTAGATAGGATTTATTTTGTTTTATTTTATTTTGGCTGTTTTGAGGCTTGCAATTGTGTGAAGTAAATTGCATGAATAAATCAGTGTTGTTTGCAACCACTGCTCGGCTATCTCTCTGTGAAAACGCACCCCCAAAGGGGTCATCCACGCCTACCACCGAGCTAATCCCTCACAATATATATATATATTGCTATTACTTGTTTCTTCCAAGTTAATACTGTTTTTTATGTTTGTAAACAAACATAAAAAACAGTAAAAGTAAAAAAAAGGTTCTTTAATTGCATATATTTTCAATAAAATATTTTTCAGAACTTCAGGTTTGGATAATACCCTAGAAGAAAATATGAAAATATGAAGAGCAAATGAACATCATAAGACTTTCTAGGCTATACTATATCCATTAGAAGCCACTGCACTTACACACCAATTAAATCTTCTTTGCCAACTTAAAGCCACTGGAACTTATTTACTAAATCTGTGCCAGGGAAAACAGAAGTTAAATATTGCTGGAACATATAAATAGATCTGTCAACAAGGACGCTTAATGCAAACAAAAAAGTCTGTTGTGGAGGTCAATATTTTTGTAAGGACAGCATTCAAAACCATAAAACCTTTTATGTTATGCCTTTGAAAATAAATCTCGTTAAAAATAAATTAGTTAATGGTGTTTGCTTAATGATTATGCAAGAGTTTAGGCTTCTCTAATTTATTTTTTCTGTTGAGTGTAGAGAAAACTAGCACGTTCTTAAACTAAATAAAAAATTTAAGCATTGCATAATGTTCGAAATAGGTTTTTTTAAATCTCATTTGGGATACATACAGTGTATATATCATGTCATCATACCATGGGATGGATCAGCTTCACCCCTCTAACCCCTTTAGCACCTCCCCTAAGTAGCCCATACATCTTAGCCTTGGCCTCTACCAGATGTTCCCATCACAAGCATTGTGACGAAAACCACAGTTGGGGTCCTAGATTGATATTTGGAGGATACAGGAAAGAAGATTGCTCTAAGTTTATTGAAACCATTTTCCTTATTCCTAGACCGACTAATGTCAGCCTAACATATGACAGAATAAGAAATGCCAAAATGGGACTGACTCTCATATACAATATAAATGCTGTATATATTAGGTTTAACGAAGAGCTGCTGAAAATATGAGAGTAAAACTAATTGCTCTTGAGGATCCTATTGAAAAATCTAGCCTGCAATGGTGCATGAACCTTTTAGTAGAACTCCAGCTGGCCACCTTGCAGACCACCACTGCCAAGACCTTTGTGAAGAAGCACAGGTAGTAGGCACTCTGGTTAAGTGAGCCCAGATTTCCACTGAAGGAGAAAGACCTAAGGACTGGTAAGCTAGTTGTATTGTCTTTACATCCACGTAGATACAACCCTAGGATTGTGTTTGAAAGATGAATAAATTGACACATAGCCAAAGTGCTTAATTTTATCCAAATAGGATGTTAATGACTGTACTAGATCTAACCTCTTTCATTCACCTTCCAATTATTCTGGTGAAAATGCATTGAGCACAGACTCCATATTTAATTAATGACACAAAGTAGTCACTTTTGGGAGGTAAGATGGAACCAGGCTGAGGACTATTCTGTCTGGATGAACAATGTAAAGAGGCGCTTTTACAGAGAAAGAGCACAGTTTCAAAATGCATCTGGCTGAAGCTGTGGTAGTTAAAAATATAGTTCTTAGAGTGAGATGAAATAGGGAACACATGATCAAAGGGAGTAGGCAGCAAAGCTTGGAGGACAAGACTGAGGGCCCTCTTGGGGGAAAAAAGATTCTCAACTGAGGGTACAATTTAAAAATGAACCATCAGAAGATTAGGAAATCATTTACAATCAGTTAACCTGGATAAGGTTGAGACTTGGACTCTTGGAGAGTTTTCTGTAAGTCCCTTATCTAGGCCTCTTTGCAAAAAAATCCAGAACCTTTGAAACTGAATGAGGTAGTGGCTTCCAATACCCTTCCTGCTGTGAATAGAAGAAAGCTTCTCCAAACTTGGTGGTAAGTATAATTTGTTGAAGTCTTCCAGGATCTTAAAAAGGAATCAATGACCTTATCTGCTATATTTAATTGCTTTATTGTCCACTTTCAACCTCCATGCCACCAGGTTTAATTGTTGAATGTTTGGATGAGGGGAATCTTTCTGATACAATATTTCTGGACAGCCTGACTGAAAAAAAGATGGTGTTAACTTAATTTGCTACAGTAGCAGAAACCATGGAGGTTTAGGCCAAAATGGGAAAGTCGCAATGGTCTCCAATCCCTCCTGCTAGATCTTAAACAGAACATGCAATATCATTGGTAGAAAAAATGTTTGCCAGACAGTACCTTTATTTCCTTGCAAGGGCATATTGCCCAATGTCTGGGGATCTGGGACTTGAGAGAAGTAGAAAAGAAAATGTACATTGACTACTAAAACCATTGGATCAATATCTGGAATACCCCACATGTTGAAGACTGCAAATATTTGTAGACTAATGTCCACTCGTGGTCTAGAAACCTTCTTTGCAGCTTGTCTGCTTTTATATATTCCGCAAATAAGATGCTGTCAGCAACATCAGATTCTAGTTTGCCCAGAAAAAGATTTGTTAGGCAGTCTTCTATAACAGCAGAAGGCTTTGGTTCTACCTTCCCTGGCCACATAGTCCACTGTAGTCTTGTTGTCAAAGAAGATCTTTACTCGATGCCCTTACAACAACTCCTCAAAGTATTTTAAAGCCCTTATAACCACTGTGAGCTCCATCTAATTGAAGCCAGATGGAACCATCAAACTCCAGCTTGGGCTTGTTTTTAAGATCACCAGTGGATGGGGTCACTATTGGACTATTGGACGAGGTGAAAAAATATGCTGTGTCAGGGAACAAACAGCCCATTGGAGAAGGAAACCATATTAAAATAATCTTCTCCACCTGGTCCACACATTCTTAAACTAAATTTAAAAAATGTAATGCATTGAATAATCTTCAAAACAGGATTTCAAATTTCATTTGGAATATATACAGTATATACAGTATCTCATGTCAGCCCACCATGGCATGGGTCAACTTCACCCCTCTATTCCCCTTAGGACCACCCTAGCTAGCCCATAAATATTTCCTTGTTCCATGCAGAAATATCAAGAATAGAAGGCCTAAGAACTGCACCTTATCCTTCTATGACATCAATTGCCTCTGCATAAAAAGTTAGTGTACTTCTCCAAATCCCTTTTATCTTTCACTGAGGAAGAAAACCACAGCGCTTCCTTATGTCTAACCAGACTCTTCTGGGCTTCGATCGGCCAGCTCAAACTGCAAGTTATTTTACGCTGTGATTCAAGGTCTTCTCTGTCCTAGCCAATAAATGAATATTGTTGTGATAATAAAACATCCCAACACCCCGAACCTCAGGACTGCAGTTATTGCTGCTAAAATACAAGTCTTTAATAGTTTTTGATTTACAAGGAACTTAGTATTCGATTTTATTTTATTTTTTTTAGAGTTTATAGGTATTCATTTATGTGTATGTACTGTATATACTGTGTCTGTATATATATTCATTGTTTCATTAGTTCTGACCACTGACCTAACCATACAATCTCATTCCTTGTCTCCCTCTACCATTATTTGGTGACACTGGATTGAACTAGTTTCCAGCGGGAGGCAAGGAGGCCCCGCAATTGGAAAAGTATATACACAGTACATGGGTGGAAGACAAAGACTAGTTGAATTCACATAGAGCTTTGTCAAAGCACCTGGAAAACGAGGAGTGTCACTTCCAGGAATTTAAAGAAAATTACGAGCGCTTCTGGAACAGAATGATGCTGTATTTATGTATTTTAACATCTGCAATAAACCTTTAATCCAAGCTAAGTAAATGTATTCTATTATTATTATTATTATTATACTAGTTATGAGTTGTTTGAATTACTGCACTACACCTACATATGTGAGAGGTTAAGCATAAGAACCTGGTAACAAACAAAAAATAAGTAATAAAGATGAATTCTTTTTTTCAGTCTTCAGCACTATGAAAAAGGTTCTGGGCGCCGAACACTGGCCAAAGGAGAGACAGCAGAATTGAGAATGACCACATGCTACTGCAAAGCTCAGAAACCGCTGCTGGTCTACTGGAATATTCAAGTAATCATTCGCTATATCCACTGATGTCATCCAATCCCTCCTTTTTATCATTGATATGGTGGCTTCCAGAGGCTTTCTTGATTAATAACAGCAAGGAATATTAGCCTGTACCCATTACTGTAAAAAGGACCTGCACAATGAAATCTGAAGTCTTCAATTCTTTTATATAGATTCTCTAAAGAAGAACTAATTTGAGTTACAAACAAAGACTCTTTAACAAACTCTAGATACAGTGATGGCGAACCTTGGCACCCCAGATGTTTTGAAACTACATTTCCCATGATGCTCAACTAAACTGCATTGTGCCTGAGCATCATGGGAAATGTAGTTCCAAAACATCTGGGGTGTCAAGGTTCGCCATCACTGCTCTAGAAGATAACCACTTTGAATGATGTCCACTTGTCTATGATAACCTCAGCCTAGGCTTCTCTGAAAGTAGCCAGTCTTGCTACCACTCAAGGGGACTGAATGGAAAAGCCTTCAGAAGATCTTGTCTATTGCCTTGGTCTCCTGCCTGGTCATGGACTTGTTGGTCTTGTTAAAGGTGGACTATTAATTATTAAGTGATGTCTAAAATACTATAACAGGAAAGAAACCTTATAAAAATAATGAAGTCTAAAAACGATGGGTTGCTGATTAAAAATGATTATTATCAAACATCAATATGATAACAACATTAACAGAACTATCCCCTGCTGTGATCACACTGTGAGTGCAGTTACTGAGTAGTACATGTGACGAGCGGAGTCTCTGTGTGTATTCTTCTGATATTATATTGCTCTTTAGACTAACATCTGTTATCTCATCATATCTATTGTGAGTGTTTTTAATGCCTTATTATAACAAAATAAAAGAATACAGTGAGTGCTATGATACTATGATAGTTTCAAATTGCAATACATAATCTGATGGAAGCAGAGTTGGGTATTCCCTATCAGATGATTAAGGAAGGAGACCAGACCAAATTATCACCCCTGTAGGCAGTGCTTTAAGTGGCCCAAAAGAGGTGCCGGTACTCTATTATAGCCTATACATTTATTTGCCCCCCCCACCCCACATCAGGGTCCCCACAGAGCACCCCCCCCCCCCTGGCCTGGGCTGGGACTCCGGAGCAGGGGGACTCACTGGTGGCGACTGGTCTGGCTCTTGAGTGGGAAATATTCTTGGGGGGGGGGCAATTGAGGGCGCAGATGTCCAAAATGAGCGTACTGGCACGCTAAGGCACACAGAGAGGTGGCAGTATGCTCAAGAGCTATATTTGGAAGTGGCAGTACTGAGTACCAGTGCATACCGGCCCACTTAAAGCACTGCCTGTAGGGTAAACAAGCTGTGTTGACCTCATATCACTTTAGAGGTCATATTACTAAAGTGAGCAGAATATATTGTCTGAGTTAAGATTTTGCACTACATAGTGTGGGATTTTAGGAGAAGAGCACTGGTGTATTGACCTGAGTTGGACTTCATCACCTATGAACTATTTTGATCAACTATTTTTTTTTTTTATCAATTTATGTTTTAGATATGCATGGATATTATGGTGCACAGTTGCATGCGCTAAATAGTCTGGGAGCCTCTTTTGTGGTCTTTTGGGGCATGTTCCGTTTCCTCATTAGGAATGAAATCTGCCTATTAAAAGTGTCTGCAAGGCTTTAGGGCATGGGGGGGTTCTGATTTTCAGCTTTCTCATTTTCCTTTGTTTTTTTTTTCCTCCTATTTTCCCACAGGTTATCCTTCTGATATCTTACCAATTTCCATTCACCAGTGTTCTCTCTTTGAATCTGCAGCTCAGCTTGTACCTTTCCTGGTACTTCTGAGGGAGAGCATCTTGGTCATAGCCATCCTGCCTTATTGGCTGTGCAGGATGTGGTTCCCCCTAGCATGTATCAGCCCAAGACCTGGGACTGCACCTGGGAGAGGCTGAACCCAGATGGAAAACTGCCCTGGGGACATCTGAGCTTCTTTTCACTGGTGTATGAAGGTATAAGGGGAAAAAAGAGAATACTGGGGGCCTTAAAAAAGAAGTATGAATTCTATTTTTTTTTTATTCATACTTACTGTACTTAGGTTGATGCAGCATCGGTCTGATGCTGCTTCTGTCCCCTGCCAGGTCTAACACTGATAACCAAGCAATCTAATACTGCAGATCTGGCATGATTTATCATGTATATAATATATACTGATGACTGTCAAAATACAGCAGCTCGAAGAGAGGCTGATCTGGGTGCCGGTCCAAGCATGTGGGCGGATCCGACTCTATGGTTTGTGATCTTGCCCAAGCCTGGACCGACTCTGTGATGTCAGCAGACAGCGGACTTCAGCCCGCTGTGTGCTGAAAACAAGTCACAGGAGTGCAAAAGAACTGCACTCCTGTGATCCACAGGAGAAGTACAGCCAAACTAGCTTTGGCTGTACTTCTCCTTTAACTGTTATTTCTTTATGCTTTTCACTGGTCTTAAGAGAGTGGTTACAGGTGGAGCTCTCTCACAGGTATGCAATCATGTAGGCACCAGGAAAATCGCTTATATCCCCAAAAACAATTATATATTTTGTGAATAGCTCTATAGAGTAAAATTGTGCAAAAGTGACAAATTAAAGCCTTTACAGAATATCAACTTAGAGTTTACCACGAATGACGTCCCTGGAAGTATTGCACAAAGTTTTCGGCAATACCTTAGATGTGTGGTGCATTTGCTGTTCACTTAGGCTGGGTTCACACTAGTGCGAATTGGATGCAGGCTTCCCCACATCCAATTCGCTTGACAGGGGAGTGTACTCGGTTCACACAGCTCTGTGGTGGCTGCGGAGCGGATTGTACAGGGGTCCTGTGCGTGTTTTTGCTCTGTTTCATGTCCGAATTCAGGCGAAAATTGGGGCCTGGTTCATCAATGAAATGGAGAACAGGGACGCACTAGACCCCTGCTGTGAGCCACATCCGATTTAGGTGTCAACCCAGTCTGTACATTTTTATACACATTTACATTTGCATGTATGCGTGGGGCGACAGGGTTGCCCATTAAATGTTATAATGAGCTGACCAAAAATTAATTGCTGAGTAGAATTTGGTGTTCATACATTTACCAAAGTAGTAGGATTTAGCCATTGGAAATACTTTGACTGAAATTTTTTTGATGCCCTTCCACAGTAACCATGGTGTGTTCTGTATATTGTGAAGGCGTGCCAGGTTCTGCTACATGAATTTCTTATTCAGGGTGAAGAGGCTGACTACTTTGTTCTGCTTTAATGATATCTGTACAGTACATCTTGGTTTGAACATATGTTTATGGACATAGGGGTATTATAACTGGGAGCCATATTTGGGGAGACAAAATTCTTGACAGAAAGTAGAAGAGGTGCAAGTCCTAAAGGTCTTCTCCTGTTGTTCTTGTTTTATTTTAACAATAATACAGGCTTCTTGTAGCTACCATAAAAAATTTCCATGCTGTACAGTAATCCAATGATGCCATCTTTTTTCAGTGTGTGTGTACTTTTTTGAAACAATTTCTTGGCTTTATATCTCCATTGTTGTTGTGTTGTGGTGTGCTGCAACACATGTGCATCAGAACATGTGCTGAGGGGGTTATTCAAACTAAATGGCATTGCAGTGTGCTAACCATGTAATGTGCATTAACTTGCATTGTGGTGACTGCAACACACTATGATGGAAGAGTGTGAACCCATTAACAGTTTAGAAACTCCTGCTATTGAAGGCTGGCATGCTACCAAGATTCTGGTGCTGTAAAATGTATTAGGCCTCATGCACACTGGACGTTTCTACAGCTGCTCCTAGGGGCGTCTGGTGTTTTTTTTTTTTTCTGCCTCTAAACTCCCCTGCATGTCAGCCCTATGTGTCCATGCACACATAGGCTTTTAGCAGCGTTTAATGGCAGCCCTACTGAAGAAGCCCAGGGTGCAACGCGCCTAGGGAGGAGCCGAGCCTGTGACATCATACTGTTCTCGTGTTGGGTTGGCTGATGATTGTTACATTGGAGCCATGTGGAAGTCTGTTTTATAGTAAGTGTATATGCTCTGGGTGGAAATAAATATGTTTTAGCAGAGTACACTATGCCTTATTATTTTTATAGCCCGGCTATGGATGTGTGAGCTGTTCGGTGGAGTGAAAAGAAGCAGCCGTCCAGAGTAAGAAAAGGAGGATTGAAGATCTGGTCTCTGGTCATTGAGATTCTGGGCTATACCCATTATATGCATATTCATTGTTCCTTGAGGTAAGCAGGTTTTTTACCTGGTGAAGGATGAGCACAGAAGCATGAATGTAAATTAAAGACACTTGGGTGTTAGTTTTTTCTGACTAACACAGACACAATTATATTATAGACACTGGACTGTGGATAATTTTGAAAATTGGACTTTTGTGGTTTAATATATTTACACTGTAAATTTGTTAAAACTTGATTTATTTAAGTATTTTTGTTTTCTAAGGAGTTGCGCTACACTATATTTTATTGGATTAATAGCCAGAATAAATTAAAATGCTGGCCAATTAAATAAATAAATGCCCAAACACCTAACGCTGTTAAACTATGCTAAATTGGTTTTAGAGGCCCGAGTAAAACATAAAATTTTCTTGCGTTTGTTGTGAACTTTGCAGATTAACTTCCCCACAATGTCTATAGATACAGAGACAAATGATGGCTTATTTTAAAGTGCTTTTACTGCTTATTATGTATACACAGTAGTCTAAATTGTATGAGGACAGGTTCATGTAATCAGCTGTAGAAATAGCAATATGTTGAAAGCAGTTATAGAATATAAAATACAAAAAACTTTATTTAACAATATTTCATATATAACATATTGTTAAAATAATTGGATATACAAGTAGTATGACATGGTATACATATTGACAGTAAAATTATCTTACAATGCTTTTCTTCCTAGTTAAAGTGATACTAAAGTCTTGTTTTATTTTCTTTAAAAATAACAAACATGTTATATGATATGACAGCTTAAATGCCCACCGAAGACAAGAATAAATGAAATAAAATAAGCTATCCCAAGCGCTCAAAATGAGGACCACTCACCTATAAATGCAATGGCTATGCAGCTACTTAACTGAGAAAATATGGAATAGATATATATACTAGATAGATATTACACAATATCTCTACATATATATAGTAGCGCAAACTCATCAAAAAGATAGTGCCATAAATAGTGTGCAAGCCGCACAGAATCCAATAGTTTAACAGATGTCACATAGGCAAAAGAGAAAGACTAAGAAATATCATAAACAGTCCGTAATCCTTTAATCTATCTCCTGGGATGACTACGTGAAGAAACGTGTTTTTCAAGGGGATCACCACCACCACCGTGCTCCAAAGGGGGGAGGAGAAATGCCCACTCACCAGATGCTGTGGCCCAACCCACTTTCGTGTTTGAGCGTTAAGGCTTATAATGATGGTCACTGGTCCAGAGTATCCACACCGGGAATCACACCAGCACAGTCAACAAAAGCTCAGCAGCATATGGAGAGAAAAAGCATAATCCCAATAGCGTGATACCATTTTTAAAGGCTTTATTAAATAAAACATAAGGTAGCACACTCACATTTCTTGGGAGATGATGTTCAGGCTCGACGCGTTTCGTGATTTCCACTTCTTCTGGGGAAGAAGTGGAAATCACGAAATGCGTCGGGGCGTGACCAGGCGGTGTAACCAGGTTTCATAAGAGGAGTTTGGAATACCCAGAAGGCGCGGCGTCCACGGCGTGGAGCCTGGACATCATCTCCCGAAGGGCATTTCTCCTCCCCCCTTTGGAGCACGGTGGTGGTGGTGATCCCCTTGAAAAACACGTTTCTTCACGTAGTCATCCCAGGAGATAGATTGAAGGATTACGGACTGTTTATGATATTTCTTAGTCTTTCTCTTTTGCCTATGTGACATCTGTTGAACTATTGGATTCTGTGCGGCTTGCACACTATTTATGGCACTATCTTTTTGATGAGTTTGCGCTACTATATATATGTAGAGATATTGTGTAATATCTATCTAGTATATATATCTATTCCAACAAACATGTTATACTTATCTGCTCTGTGCAGTGGTTTTGCACAGAACAGCCCAAATCCTCCTCTTCTTGGGTCCCTCGGTGACGGTCCTGGCCCCTCCATCCTGTTGAGTGTCCCCACAGCAAGCAGCTTGCTTTGGGGGCACCCAAGCCGAGCTGCAGCTCCCTGTGTCCATTCAGACATGGAGCCATGGTTCGGCCCATCCCCTCTCTCTTCTCATTGGCTAACTGACTTTGACAGCAGCAGGAGCCAATTGCTCCACTGTTGTGTTTCAGCCAATCAGAAGAGAGAGTCCGAAAGGCCAAGGCACTTATGCACATCCCTGGATCGAGATGGGGCTCAAGTAAGAATTAGGGAGGCTGCTGCGCATTGTTTTTTTTTTTTATCTTAATGCACAGGTTGCCTTTACAACCAATTTAAAGTTTAGCCCTTAAACTGATTGCAATAGAGCAAGACTTCACAAGCTACACGTGCACCTGAACACTTAACAATCATGGTTCAGTGAGCAAATTTTAGGAGGGTGCACCTGACACATGAGCATTAGATAGCACTCTGAATACATATGCATGCATACTGGCTGTGTTCAGATCTTGTCAAAAAGGTAATGTTAGTTAACAGACGTATGGATGTACTTCTATACTTTTATACTCTAAAATAAATGTAAAATGTACAATAAATGTTAAATCTATTCCTGTTTCCTAGTTTCAAATTAGAAAAACATCCAGCATTACTGACTTTATGTTCCTTTATTCCAATTAGAATGCCTATGTTATTGGCAGTTGTACTTTAAAGCACTGCAGCTAGTTGGGAACTATTTTGTTATTGGCAGTTGTACTTTGTGTCACTATTCCATTTGGAAGGCTTATGCAACCGACAGCTTTACTTTTTATTCCAGCATTCCTTTTGTAATGGTTATGGACAGCTATACTGTAAAGCCCAACTGAACTTTTAGTTTAAATCAGCTAAATACATTCCAAGTACATAACCAAAGGTGTGTAAAGCATGAAAGTAGAGTAGAAAAGTCTGTTCTTCGCCATCATGCTGTAGAGAAGAACACTTTTTCTTTGTATGGAAGCAGTGGTATCGCTGAAGAGGTCCAAAATGCACCCTGCTGATAGTGACAGTGGTTCTTGTGTGTGGAATTACACCTTTTAATTTTTTCTCCAGAATACAATTCATTCTGTGAATGATCAAGGGGAGGAGAGGGTGGTTAATGGCCGGCTCTCCCATTATCCACTCACAGAAAGCATTGTATTCTGTGAACAGAATACAAGAGGTTTTGTGAATGGACAAGGGGAGAGAAAGGTAAGGGTAATAATGGGATCCTTTCACTGTATGAGAGCCTCTGTTATCCTAGCTTTTATACATGCAGTGCTAAACGTACAACGCTGGATTTTTAACAGCTGTGATTTAGACCTAAAATGATCACTGTAATGTACTTGTAGATTTTTTTTTCCTGGAGTTTCACTTTAAATAATCAATATTCAACGAGCATAGCACATGTATTAAATCAGCAAAAAAAAATGCTATACCTTTTTTCACATAAATTAGGTTTTGTCATGGTCTGCCTAGCCTAACTCTTGAAAAAATTAACCAAAATCCACCCAAGGAAACGTACTCCCACCCACTTCCCTTCTGTTCATCCTGCCCACCTGTTACCTGATTTGTGCACAATGGAAGAGGTTTAGCAGTATTTACACATTTCACATTCTACCTCACGCTACCGGAATGAAAAAGTCATAAACAGGTGAAGCTAAAAAAAAAAAAGCTAATAAGATTTGTTAAAGTTCAAGTTTCAACCCACTGGCTAATGGTGGGTGGGATGAACAGAGGAGAGGTTGATTGTAGTTAGTTTCCTCAGAGGCACTGAATGAGAGGAGTTGCAGAGCAAATGAAAGTACTTCCTCTGTGCTCCACAGAAACCTGGATGGTCATTTGATGATATAGGCAGCCACAATATTGGTTGATTTTAATGTTCCACCACCTTCCCCCTAAACAAATGTCTGGTGGCTTAAAGGGCTAGCATTTCAATTCCCAGTGTCTGGTCCATGGTATATGGTGGAGCTGAAAACAAAACCTGGGTGGCAATCACTTTAGTCTTTTTGCTTGCTTATTTGCTAAACTCCGCAAGAGGAGAGAAGGTTTGGGGTGCATGATATCCAAAAATAGCGTAAAAAGGGGACAGATTTTCTGAAATAGTAATAGCTGCTTGAAGAGCAGCCTCTTAATAAATGTTAGAAGTAGAGAAATATTCAGACAGATCGATGATCTATGACTGTAAGAGAAGTCACCAGCTCATGGTCTATTGAGGCCCTTGCCTAGCCCCCGGGCTTACAGTATTGGCAGCCCAAGGGGTCAATACATTTGTTTTCCCCATTCCTGCAGCTCCTGTATCCTGGGCACACATACACAGCTTGCAGGTCCCAGCACAACTTGGGTGGGCTTAATGCAGCCAGCTGTTAGTCCCAATCCATCTTTGCCCCTGTTGCCTGGCGCAGGCTAAACCAGGCTGTGTCAGTTGCCAAACCGAATCATTCATCTTCTAAAATTTTCTTCCAACAGAGTTCCGAATCGCATGTTTGTGCAATGTCTTAGATTAGGGGTCTTCAATCTATGTCCCTCCCATTGTTCAGGAACTACAATTCCCATCATGTCTGTGAAGGTCAGAGTTTTACAATGCCTCATGGGATCTGTAGTTCCGCAACAGCTGGAGGGTTGTAGTTTGAGGATCCCCGTCTTAGATTCTTCCCATCATAAAACCCTTATTTTATACCACAATCCTTTCCTACATTAGTGTCCTCAGTCCCCCTTCAGTTTCCCATTCACATTAGTGACTACTGCCCCCTTCACATCAACTCCTCCCTCAGTACTGCCTTCCTTTACATCTCCTCCCACAGCACTGCCCCCCCCCGAACATCACCCCCCGCCACATCACTTTCCAACTTTACATCACATCTCCTCCCCATGACACTGCCCCCTTCAGAACACCCCCCTCACATCCCCCCACAACACTGCTCCCCTTTACATCTTTCCACCCACAGCACTTGCCCCCCTTTACATCACTCCCCAGCACTGCCCCTTCACATGTCCGCTCCCCACCAGCACTTGCCCCCTTCACATCACCCTCTTCCCAGTGCACTGCTCTGATTTGACTTCACCCCCCCAACAATGTTCTCTTGTTCTCTGCCTCCTTCACATCTGCCCCCCCCCTTCAAATCAACCGCCCATGCACAAACAGCACTACCCTCTTCACGTTACCCCCTGCCCCCACACACCTCTTGCCGATGTCTTCCTACCTTACACAGATTAGAGAGCTGGAGGCACAGCCACACTGAATGGAGGGCAGAAGCTGGAGCTGTACCTGCCATGGTTACCTTTGCATAATAACTAGATGGTAATTGGTTGCTAAGACCACTGGGCGCTCCTAGCAACCAGTCATCTGCTAGTGCTAATCTGGAAAGTTAACTCAGGCAGCTCCCACCCCCATTCAGTGCAGCTGTGCCTTCTGCTCCCCAATCTGTGTAAGATAAAAGTTAACTCATGCAGCTCGCTCCTGCCCTCCATCCGATACAGCTGTACCTCACATCCTCTGTGCATTACTATCCTACCCCCCGTTCGCTGTTCTGCCATGACAATGGCAAAGGGGGAGGCCAGGGTTGATAAAGCAGCTCCTAAATGGTGTGACTGTGGGTCCAGATGGGACAGTGGCGTGGTCCACATTTAGTGATGCCTGATCTGGGCAATAAATCCTTCTTATAATGCCCAGGTGGGAGCTTCTACCCAGCCACTCTGCCATACACTTCAGCAAGAACATCCTTGAAGGGCCCAGTTTCCTTCAGGAAATCACTTCAACTTCAGGTTCCTGGGCTTTCAGCACATGCTTCAGGCAGAGGCAAGGCACCAAGAAAAAAAAGCTCTGAAAGTGCTCCCAAACATTTTTAATCTCACCAAACCATACTTCTGAATACCATTACTTACAAATTGGCTGGATCAGATCAATTTTATTGCAGGAAGTTGACCCTCCTGTGCTGCTTACTTTTGACTTCTTCCAGCAGGCTACATTTTTTTCTGATTTAAAGCAACCTTTAAGTGGCATAGTATTCCATGGAACGTGAAAAGGTTTACCTAGTATGAGAACCAAGCTCAATTCTCTAAGCTTTGTTGAATGTTCCCATTATTTTTACCAATGACAGCCAAGTAAATATGAAAATAAAAGTCACTTAGCTAAAATGAAAATTGTATGGCACATGTGTTAAAGCTTATTGATCTAGGTCTACTCTAGGTCTAGTTAAAAGCTATTCTTATATACCAATAAGTACAGTTTTTGTAAGACCTGGCATATAGACATGACAAAGCAGTTTATTTCAAAGATTATTTATTTACATAACCTGGATAATAGTGTCCCATACTAAGAAATACAAAGTTCCATACACTTCCATGAAGTTAAAATTTTTGACGTCTAAATAAAGGAAACATGCATACACATGGACATATTTGAGTACACTAATGTGTCCTTCTGTCTAACCAAATGATTCCTTTTCAGCATAAAGGCTTTTAATGTCAGCAGTGTTTAACGGTGCCTGAAATGTTTGTGATCTTTTGCCCAGGCTGCATAGTTATGTCCATACATAGTAGTCACGCTCACTTATTCTATTATGCAGCATACCATTTCCATAGAGCTTTAATGCTTTCAGGTGGACTGAAAGAATTTGTTCTAATAACATCTGATTGCGTAATCTATAATTAAATGAATTCAGCTAGAACATATTCAAGATTGATTAGGTAACGAAAAGGATGCATTAAATACATTTTGTGATACCAGTATGTTTACCAAGCAAGCTGTTAAGACCACCAACAGTTATTGTTATGTGGGTTATATGTCCACAGATGGAGTAACTAGTTTCTCAGCAATATATTAAAACTCCTTTCAACAAAAACATGATTTTTTATTACAGGTACTTATATAGCTCTAACAATTCACGCAGTGCTTTACATATTGTACATTCACATCAGTCCCTGACCTCAAGGAGCTTTCAATCTAAGGTCCCTAACTCACATTCATATATACACATCCTATGGCAAATTTACCTACCTGCATGTCTTAAGAATTTGGGAGGAAACACGTGCAGTCACAGAGAGAACATGCAAACTCCAGGCAGATAGTGCCATGGTTGGGAATTGAACCAATGCCCTAACCGCTTAGCCACCCAGCTCTGTGATCTTCTGGTGTAAAGAAAGATACGGGAAAGATGCCTTATGCCATATAGTGAATATTATTATTTGAACATGTAAAGTGACCCCATCAAATCTTTTAACCAGGCAAGCTAGACTGGGGTTTTTTTCGCCACTCTAACTTATTCTTTTTGACCCTCAGAAAAATAAAAATGGTTTAAAATGAAAGAGGCTTTACTGTTCTCTAGTTGAAAACCTACAGTTCCTTACATCATTTTGCATCTTATTACTTTAGGAAATGTTTTAAGGCATCTTCGTCTGTTGCAGCGAGTGATGGAAACAGCAGAGCTAGCACAGAGGAAAGGTAGGAGCCATGAGCAACTGCACAGATGCAACCCTTGAACTGGGCCACCTCTTCTCTTGCAGGAAACTGGTCTTTTAAATTAAGAAATATAAGCATATTTTGTAAAGTAATAATTAGTAAATTAGGTGTCTGAGGTTACCAGAGGAGTTTGGAAGGAAGTTATGAAGTATATTTTATTTGGCGTTATGTTTTCTAATTGTATCTCACATGAACATATTGTAGGGCATAAATTTATACATTTCATCAGATAATTTCTTTACATAAGCTAAAGATAGCTAAGGTAGATCTTTTGGTGAATTAGGAATACAATCTAAGTTCTCTTCTACTATTAACCACAACTGTTAAACCTATTTGGATTTGACTTTGGGCACAGTCAATCTGCACAGTGTAAAGGGCAGAAAAAGGAACAGCAGATATCTTGAGAATGACTGGTGATGATGCATCCACCTATTCTTGATCCTCCCAAAATTTCTAGCCTTTCTTTATGCATCTTGTCAAACTGTGTAGCTATAAATGTATTAACTCTTCCTTTTTTATCCCAACAGAAAAGAAAAGGTTTTGTACACATCAAAGAAAGGTTGGAGTTGGTCACTCTCATTCATATTTATGACTACCCTGAAATGAACCTGTTTGCTATTCTAAATGTCTGAGACTTGCCCACATACTAATTCCATGATCATTGAGAGTGCCCTTATTAGTAAGCAAGGCTTCCTCATCGGAAAGGGCATGGTCATGACAGCATTGGGAGCAAGTCAAGAAAGCCAGAGGTTTACTAACAAAGGTCAGCCTGGAGGTCTTTGGATCATATGTAACAAGGCTATGTATATCCTGCAAGACACCATATTAAACCAGCATATGTATATACTGTCAGACATCAAAGTGTTAATTTTTGATTAAAAGTTTAACAACTGACTTTACATCTGCCTCTTCCTTTACTAAAGATCATTGGCATGGCTTTCAGCAAGATATCTCAAAGTCTACTTCAACCTAGGTATTCTCTAGCATACTTCTGTTAATGGCCATAAATGTGTTCACATGCTTTAGGTTAAAGATTGATAATTATGACATTCCTGCCTATAGTATTAAACATTATATGCACTTGTATCTTGAGAAAAGATATGATATAAAAGAGGTGGATTAACAAAGTAGGCAATTTCTTTTTTAATATTACTATTAGTATTTTGAATACAATTTTTTGTTTTAAAATACAGGTTTAGGGTATAATGGAAGGGTATTAAAAAACATTTGTCTTCTGAACCAAGGTAAGCCTGTATCCTTTATTGGATCATCACAGCTCTCCCCACTAAACACAAACCCTTTTACACATTCTAAAGCAGGCATGTCCAACCTGCGGCCCGGGGGCCACATGCGGCCCGGAACTGCAAGCAATACGGCCCACTACCCCCTGACAATTTTTTTTTTTTTTTGCTGGGGAGGAAGGAAGTCCAGTCGGGGGCACGGCCACAGCGGCTTCCAACTAACTGTAGGCAGAGGCTGCCTTGGAGGGGATTATCCACTAGTTGTGTTAACTTAGTGCTGGGGGGGCGCAGCAGCACGAGAAGGGCGCGTAGCGTTTTATTACTTATATCCCTTAACTATAGTATATATTTTATATGCAGCCCGAGAAAATTTCTCTACACTCAATATGGCCCAGAGAAGCCAAAAGTTTGGACACCCATGTTCTAAAGGCTGTTAGTTTAAAAGAAGTTTACCATTACATCCTATCCAAGTGACCAACTCAGAAAGTTAGGAGAAATTACTACAAAGGGCAGCAAAAAACCCTAACATTTGTTAACTCTTCTCCACTCTATCCAAAGTCAACAGGTTCCCAGAGAGCCACGCTACAAAAATAGTTATATTTATATTTCTGATGCCCAATTTTGTTGTAAAACGTATGTGTTACCTGTGATACATGTAAATTCTAAGGCTCCTTTGATTTTCAGATTAACCACTTAAGGACCGCCTGCCCTCCTGCCCTCCTGCATGAACCGACGTAGCTCTACGTCGGTCACGCACCTGCAGCTAGGGGGCGAGCGCGCGCTGCCGGCAGCGCGCTCTCGCCCCCACTTGGCAGCGGGGCCGGCGGCTCCGATTGTCGCTGGGCTCTCGTTCTGAGAGAGAAGGACAGTCAGCTATTGTAAACACAGCTGACCGTTCTTCTCTCTGGAATGATCACAGAGCGCCTGTGATCCTGCTATAAAGGATCACAGGTCTCTTTGATAATTTCAAAAGCCCAACCCCCATACAGTTAGAAACACTCCCCTAGGCTTACATTTAACCCCTTGATCACCCCTGTGTTAACCCCTTCCCTGCCAGTGTCATTATTACAGCAACAGTGCATATTTTTAGCACTGATTACTGTAGTAATGTCCCTGGTCCCCCCAAAAGTGTCAAAATGTCAGTTAGGGGTCCAATCTGTCTGCCGCAATGTCACAGTCCCGCTAAAAATCGCAGATTGCCACCATTACTAGAAAAAAAAAATAACATAAATCTTTCCCGTAGTTAGTAGACGCGATAAGTTTTGTGTAAACCAATCAAAATACGCTTATTGCAATTTTTTTTACCAAAAATATGTGGCAGAAAACAAATTGGCCTAAAATTTGTAAAAAATTTTGATTTTTACATTTTTTTTGGGGTGAATATTATATAGCGGAATGTGAAAAATATTGTTTATTTTTTTCAGAATTGTCGCACTTTTTTGTTTATAGCGCAAAAAAGAAAAAAAAGCAGAGGTGATCAAATACCACCAAAAGAAAGCTCTATTTGTGGGAAAAAAAGGACACCAATTTTTTTTAGGTACAACGTCGCTCGACCGCACAAATTCAATTAACGCAGTGCCGAATCGCAAAAAATGGCCTGGTCATTAAGGGGGCAAATCCTTCCGGTCCATAAGTGGTTAAAGGATGTCAACAGCACAACCCACAACCTGAATTTTAGACAAATCAGGAAATTGCCAAATTTTCTCTGTATGTGGCCAGCTTTAGGCTTAGTTTTTTTAAGTTTCTTGTAGTGTGCCCTGCTCAAAGAGTTCATCTTAAAGGATAAGTTCACCTTTCGTAACATGTGACATGTTACACCCATATACAGTACAGGGTGTAATATGTAACATGTCATGAATGGGCCGGCTCCCGCTCCTCCCTGATTCCCCCGATCTGACATCTAGCGGGGATCTTCTCCCCCCCCCCACCCCCGCTAGCTGTCACAATTTTAAAAAAACATGGCCCGGCTGTGTCACTCATTCACAGTGTTCTGTGAATGGAAAACTACAAGATTCGGCAGCCTTCCTGTCAAGATTGCTTGCCCGTACGGGATGTGCGGGCACACAGATACATTGGCAGATCTGCTGGAGGCCTGCATGGTGCAATGCTTGACAGGCTCCAAAAAAATAAATAAATAAATGTTCATTTTTTTACCAGCAAATAAAGCATAAATAAAGAATAACCTTGCACTGTTTTTTTTTTACCAACAGAGATCTCACATGTGTATTACAAGTGGAAATAGACCGTTAGATTGTATTGTCACACATTTCTTTCATCTGTCCCTGAAGCTTGAAACGGGAAAGTAATTTCCTTTCAGGTTTTATTCACACCTTTGTACTTACAAACGGTATGCAGTTCTCACAGTTCTCGTGTATGTTCATTTTTCTCCTGAAGAATAAATTAATTAAAATTTCCCCAAAATCCAGCCTGTCAACCAAAAATAAGCCTCCATGTTAGGCGGCGGAGCTGTTGACCTTTAATATTAAGATACTTACCTGTCCTGGAATCCAGCGATGTCGGCACCCCAGCCGATGTTTCCATCAGCTCTCGGTGTTGCCACCGCCATTGTCTGTAAAGGAAACCGACAGTGAAGCTTTGCTGCTTCACAGCCGGTTCCCTACTGCGCATGTGCGAAGCACGCTGCGCTTCCTGCATGGCCCGGCAGCAGGGGAAGGAGGAGGGGGGGGGCGAACATCCTGATCTCCTGGAAGTGGGGACATGTACCTGTAAAAAATAGGTACCCACTCCCCCTGAAAGGTGCCAAATGTAGCCCCGGAGGAGGGGAGGAGTCAGATAAGCGGAGCTTCAACATTTGGGTGGAACTCCGCTTTAATACCTGGCTTTTCTCAATGAATCCATATGAAACAAAACAAATGCTGAAGATACAAAACAAATTTTGAAAACGATTGCATCCAAAAACAAATTCTTCAATTAACGAATGAATCCGAAAACAAAACGAAACACAACTTTCTGGCATGAAAATATCTAGTGCTGGGGGTATTTTTGTACTATAGATTACATTTTTGTCTGAAAAACGAATGTAAATGAACCGAATCACACATGTCTACCCAGCACATACATTTCTGCTTAGCAAAAAAAAAAAAGAACATCTCCTCTGCCATATAAAAAATCCCTACTGTACAGCACCAAAATCTTCACACCCCAGCACAAAAATCACACCCTAGCACAAATTCTCTGTATACCACTAGAGTCTTTAAGTTACTTATGGTTCTAATTTTGCCTTGCAGTGGTGCAGAGAGAAATCGCATCGCATGCGATTCACACTGCATTGCTGTGCAGATCGCATGCAATGTCTGTGCGATTCAATTCAGCCATACAATCTGCATGGCTGAATTCAGACTAAAATGGTGCAGAATCCTTTTTTAGTGCGCACTGGAATCGAGTCACATCGGTGATTTCTGCACCATTTGACAGTTTGCACAGCAATATGCGAATCAATAAAAATAACTTTTTAGGCAGAGCTAGTCCTATGCAATGCGGGAACTGACACTGGAATTGTGCTGGTTCTCGCATGGCGCTAGTGTGAACTGGCACTTAACAACCAACTTTTGCTTTCATATATTCGTTAAATAGCTGGACCATGACTTATTTCATTAATGTATTTAGGTATTTTTTTTTAGTGAACTGATTTTAATATCAGGTTATTTCTTATTTGATAGTGAATTGAAATTTCAAATATCACATGTGATATTTGGATCAAATTGGTCATGTGATCCAAATATTGCATGCGATATTGCATTGTGAAATGAGCCCGGTAGGCCAACATGGTGATATAACCACTGCAGCAAGTTCTGAGTTTGGCAGCATAAATTCGATAGTACTGAGGCTGATAATGCATGACCCCATCTCTCCAACTTCCCTCCTGCTAAGCACTCAGTAGACCTCATGCAGAGAGGCACTCACACAGAAAGAGGGAAGCTTCTCTATTGTGTCACATGATAGCTAAGAAGTAGAGACTTCCCTCTGCTCTGATCTGAGGTTTGATGGTGATCGGGGTACTTTACTGCTCTCATTGACGAGCTAAAAAACAACCTGGGTGTCAGAGACTTGCTAACCAGTGCAGGCTCATTGGCAATCTTCCCATCAGGAAAACATGTTCGCCAATGCGCATGCGCAGATGCTCTTAGCGTACGCAATTGGCATATGCAGATGGTGTACGCGAATTCACCAGAGCGCATGCGCACGCTAATTGTCTTGGCGCCAATCGGCCTATTTAAACTCAGCAGTCACTCCAGATAATTGCTGTGTTATCTTCAGCTCTTCCTGTGATCCCATGTTCCTGTGTATCTGTTGTTCCAGATTATTTGACCTGGCTTCCTCTTGACTCTTGCTACCTGCTGTCCGCCCTGACCTTTGGCTCGTCTGACTACTCTCTTGGTTATCCTTGTCTGCTTATCTGCTTCTGGACCGGAACCTGTACTCTGCCTGGCTGGGTGATCCTGGGGACCGCGACCTGGTGCTAGCCTGCAGCGTAGTCCATCCCCACCATCAGGGGCCCTGGTGAAAACCAGCTAGCACTTAGACTCCGCACCTCAGGAGAACCTGTGTCCTTGTCAGAGTACTTACCTTGTGTCCATCCGGCATCCAGCTCCGCTACCTCGGGCTTTCATTAGGTGAGAGTTCTCTCTTCTCGTCAGGCTCCACCTGCCGTCCTGACACTGGGTTTGGTTCGAAATAGGTTTGCCAAAAATTACTGAAGCTGAGTGCGAAATCGAAACCCTAAGTTAATGGAAACCGAATTTTTAAAGCGATTGTCCTGGGCACTGTCCTAGGGAACATGTATAGTAACAGAGCAAACAATTTATTAGGCAGGGATTTTGATAAAAGCGAAACATTAAAATGAGAAATTACTTTAAATAACATGAGTGGGAAATGTTTGTGCATCTGTACAATGTAGACAACCTACTGCAGCAAAACTGACACTTGCAAAGAAAAAATGATATGTAAATTTCTGGCAATTGACAGCTTCAGTTACTTTGTATACAAACAGCCGGGTATTCCCTTTAACTATAACCAGACTAGATAGCAGCTTAAAAGGGAAGGAATTGTATACAAATGACATAGGGGGGTGGGCACTGCCCTGGGTAACATGTACCAAATCAAAATCAAAACATTAAACACAGTGCATATCAGGAGCGGCCAGTCCATAAGGGGCGCAGGGGCACCAGTTGCATGCGGGGCGCCGGACTCATGGTTTCTATGAGTTTTTTTTTCCAAGCACATAATTAGAGCCCAAGGCTCTAATTGGCTTGAAAAATGTTAGGGTCAGGGCACAGAGCCCACACACTTGTGACACTAGTGAATCAATATTCATTAACGGTTTCCGGCCTCTCCTCCCAGCCAATCAGGACAGGAGGCGGATCTAAAAAAAGACTGGGTTGGCCAGGAGGAGAAGCCAGGGAAGCCGCGGGAACCACTACCCTGGAGGGGTGAGTGTGGACCTGGGGGGGGGGCATTTGTTTGCTGCCCCCCAAAAAGTTTAGCACCAGCCGTCACTGGTGCATATGCTACTCTGATCTCTTAAGCAGCGTTGTCAACCCTGCCTGCTGAACTTTACACGTCCTTGTAAAAATTGTTTAAAGCTGTAGTAAACCTCACAAAAATGAAAAAAAAAAAATTTGGCCCCCTCCAGGTTTAAATCATAATGTACTAACATACACCGCATACTAGCACATTATGACTCAACTGCACAGGGAGCCCTCCAGCGCAGCACTGTCACGTCTTCCTGGCGCTTCCATTTTCATCTGGTCTTCCTTCCGGCTTCACAGGGTCCGGCTGTATGAATGGCTGGAGCCGGAAAGATGTCACTCCTACGCATGCGCACAGAAGCCCTGGCTCTGAAGTTACGGCACAGATATGCTATCCCTTCAGAGAGCATGCACTGGTGATATCACTGGCTGCATCATGTATGAATATCTCCTAAACAGTGCAAGTATAGGAGATATTCACTGTGCCTACAGGCATGCCTTATTATGGGCTTACCTGTAGATACAAGTTAAAAAGTGGACTTGACTTCCACTTTAATGTCAAAATGATGGGCTGCCAAACTCAACACATGTTAAATGGGCGAATTATGGCAATGCACTGGTGTACAGGCCCTGTAATAATCTTTACCTGCTTTAGATGTTTTCTAGTATTTTCCTCCAAAGTTTAAAGATAGGCCATTATTGTAGGTGTCAGATCCCTCTCCACCTTCCCGCTCTAAAGGCATATACATGCAAGCTTTGGCCATCAAATTATACAAGTTTATGTAACTATCAGTATACAAATATTTATGTAAGAGTTTGTAAAATCTTCATTGAATTTTATGATTGTTGGATTTTTAGTTTTGTTGGATGTTTGTTGAATTATAGGATTTTTTAATCTACTTCCGAAAATGTCCTAATGTCTAACTTCATGGCACATTCTGGCTCTTATTATAGACAGTGCAGGAGAGGTGTATGTATAATTTTCACATATTTTAATAGGGTCAGAGAAAAGAAAAATATTTTGGCAGTAGTTATATTTCTTCCATTACATCAGTGAGATATTCAATAGGATTTAAGCTTTCTACTTACAGGCACAGCTTTATTGTACTCAAATGAGCAGAGATTTTCCACAGGATCAACTTGGATTTCATGCGTGCAGTGAAAAGGGATTATATATTCTGTTCACTGTAAGAGAAGATACCTTGAATGCCTTTGTATTTGTGTTTCAGGAGTTCTGGAATCTTACTATTTTAGGTTTTATTTTCAAAAACAACAGTTAAAGAGGTTAAAGCTTTAGTCTGGTCCTGAAATCTTTGATAATAAAAAAAAAGTTTTATGGTATCCAGGATGCAACATTTTATGCGTACTCCTTATAACTGAGCCCTCCTTCATTGTTACATTGTTGCACATTGTGGGACAGCCTTGTCTTTAAATTTTTAGCAGCAAAAACACTTCACTAATCATGTTGTCTTCTTTTACGTTACATCAATGAATAAATCTTGATGATGTGCCTTTTATTGCTTTAGCGCAGGGGTGTCAAACTCAATTTCATTGCAGGCCGCATCAGAATTATTGTTGATTTATAGAAATGCCGTGCTGACATGTGCTAAGAATGACCAAAAAACAAAAAAAATATAATGGTCTAATAAAATGATGCGAAAATTGCATAGATGAAGCAAAAATATTGTGCAAAATAACAATTGTTATTATAATAAACTCTGTGCAATAAGTGCAATCAGCTTATATTAACAAAATTGTCCATGCAAAGGTAAATAAATTGTTTCCACGTGATAATCAAAACAACAGTGCTTGATCCGCCATGCTACTCCTATATGCACTAAGCAATGATGTGCCACCTCAATGTGCTTCCCCCCACCAGGAATATTCTCACCTGGGCTAATGTGACCACCGCAATTAAGTGTGATCTAAAACAGCCTTTTAGCCTAACAAGTGGCTACATCCAGCTTCTCCAACCTTCTTTAGGCCCCTTTCACACATGCTGTCCGTTTGTCCGTTTTTCATCCATCCGTTGATGAATGAAAAACGTAAATCAATGCATCTCTATGTAAAAACGGATGACAACGGATGATGATCATCAGTTTTCATCCGCTTCCGTCAATGTCCGTTTATTTGAATGGATGAATGCCCTATTTTTCATCTGTCAAAAAAACAGATCGGACGAAAAACGGATGACAACGGATGAAAAACGGATGACAACGGATGAAAAACAGATAACTGACGAAAAACGGATAAAAAACGGATGAAAAATGGATGAAAAACAGATGGAAAACGGATACATTTGACGTGACTGAACTGATGAACTGAATGGATCGTATGTGTGAAAGGGGCCTTAGGCTTTTCTTTTTGGGGATTATGGTATCCAGACACCATGAATAAAAGATATAAGAAAACTAACAGTGCTTATATCCTTTTTTTAAAAAATGTATTTATTAAAACAAAACACAGGGTACTCACTGTTTTATGGTGCCTCCAGCACACCAGACTATCACAAGTATTTAGCAAGCTGAAGACAGATCGTTGTTGGGAAGATCCAGTTAAAGACATCTAAGCAGCAGCCTTACAGACACGCTCCACACTGGTTCCTTGGTGTCCTCAAAGGAGACACTGTTCATTATGGTTGTCCTCAAAGGGCCGGTTGTATCTATAAGACTATATAGATGTATCTACTCTTATTAAATAATTGCCTCTGCATTTGATTATTACTGGTTTTAGTAATAATTTAGGACTTAAAGTGGTTGTAAAGTCAGAAGGTTTTTTTATCTTAATACATTCTATGCATTAAGATAAAAAGCCTGCTGTGTGCAGCAGCCTGCCTCAGCCTCCCAAATACTTACCTGAGCTTATCTCTATTCAACGATGTCCACGAGTTCTTCAGCCATCTGGGAATCTCTCTCCTGATTGGCTAAGACACAGCAGCTAGGCCCTTGGCTGCTGTCAATCAAACTCAGTCAGCCAATCAGGAGTGAGAGGGCGTGGGGGCGAATGGCAGCTATGTGTCTGAATGGATTCACGGAGCTGCAGCTCAGCTTGGTGGCCCCCATAGCAAGCTGCTTGCTGTGGGGGCACCTAACAGACACTGTTTATTTAAATAGAAAAGAAAGTTAGACTTTACAATCACTTTAAGCTGTGAAGGGCAGGTGCAGACTGACACTGAACCCACTTACACTCCTGTAGCAGATGATGCAAGTCTGAAAAGGAAAGTTGCACACAGCTGGTATTGTCCACAAGAAACTTTATTGGAGACTGCTCAGACAGAACATGGTTCTGCCATGGTGTTCTGTCTGAGCAGTCTCCAATAAAGTTTCTTCTGGATGATCTCAGCGGTGTGCAACCCTCTTCTCCAACTGGCATAGAATTGTAATATTCTCATAATAATTATAGGCAGATGTCCAGAACATCCTACACCCCCTTACATCACATGTCAAGAATCCCCAAACCTCCCCTACATCACAGTGCACCCCCTTACCTTGTGCTGCTGCTGGGAAGAAGCTAGGTGCGAGGGCTACAGGTCATGGTCTGAAGGACCGTATTCCACCCACGAGCCTTGTGTTTTTACACATGTGCTTTTGAGTGACTCTCTTAGGTTAAAAGACCACCCTAAAAGAAGATACCATGAAAGTGTAAAATTCAGGTACGTTCACAAGGAAGTCTGCCGGTGCAAAGGAGCTCTAGCATAAAGCTCCCAGCATTCATCTCTAACGTACATGTATGACATATTGTATTTCCCAAATGTATACGTTTGCAAAAAAAAAGAAAGCATCACTGTATACATATGTACAAGCACGTAGAGCCATGCACTTCTATGGATGGTAAAGCTTGATTTACAACGCTGGAATAAACCTTTTCTGGTTGGTAGCAAAACAATGTCAATTAAAATGATTTGAACTGAATTAGAATGCTTAAAATTTCCATCATCAAGGTTCCTTCAACATGATCACAGCACTTGGCAGAGGGAAGTCTTCGATCGCTGATTTACTTTGTGTTACTGTACAATCATGTCATCTGAGTTGTCACAAAGAAAGTCAGAGGTAGAAGGATTTCCTCTACCAAGTGCTGCGATCAATCGTCTACATGGGGAGCAGCTAGCTTTGTAATGCTCAACAACCTTCAATAACTCCTACATTGACAGAACTGTAAATGGACTCTTCACTTGGGCAGGGTCAGTAACCAGCTGAATATGTTACAGACACGGGCCCAGGGACAAAGGGACTCTTGAAGTTGTTATTTTTGCTAGCCCCTCTCCTGTTTTTTTCTGCTATTGTTCATGGGTCATATTGACCAATTTGTTCCACTGCTTCCTCTCTGGCTATGTCTTCTTGATTTTTCTGAACTCCAGATTCCCTTCCTGTAGCCCTGCATATGTTCCAACACTCCAAATCTACTCTCAGATGTGCAATGAACATTGTGGAGTGTGACCAATCATACACTTGTGGTACCCATACTAAATAACTTAAGTTTCATTTTATTTCAGCTAACTCCACACCCTTTTTTCCCGTGATAGCATTTATTATTTTTCCTGCTGACCCGTATTGTCTTTATCTCAGTGAACTTCACCTGCCCTTACCTTCCTATGAACTATGACTCTGCTTCACACTTTGACTAGATGCATGGTAGATGTTACCAATGGCAATAATATTTGAGGGCCTCCCTGTCTATAATGCGCACTCAACCCTTGGCACTGTCTCCATGTGGCTGACTTTTCACCTTCTTATTTTACAGTAAGGGTCCTTTCACACGGGCGGTTCCTATGTCCGTTTTTCATCTTATCCGATTGCGGATGAAAAAACGGACATAATGCATGTCAATGGGATTGCGGATCTCAGCGGATGACAATCCGCTGACATCCGATTTGCATCCTTTCCGATCAGTTCCGTTTTTTTGAACAGAAGAGAACCCTATTTTTATTCCGTTTAAAAAAACGGAACGGACGCAAAAACGGATGTCAGCGGTGTCATCCACTGATATCCGCAATCCCATTGACATACATTATCTCCGTTTATCATCCGCAAACGGATGGGATGATAAACGGACGTACGGAACGGACACTCCAGAGTGTCATCTATGTCAATGTAAAAAAAAAAAAAAAAAGTGCCTGAGCGGAGGAAAATACGGTCCGCCCCCTGTGAAAGGACCCTGGGTGTGTGTCACCCATAAATCAACATTTTTGGAATTAATTTCTTTCAAAGTTACACACACACACATTTGCTGTTTCTTCTTTTATTTGGTCGAAGTTAGAAAAATGATCTCCAATCTTTATTAAATCAATTTTTGATAAATGCTGTAAAAAATTTGAACCTAAGCATAAATTCACAAACTGCATGAAAAATAATTAAGAATTTTTTGACTTGTCTATTTGCCTTCCTATGGATTTAACGTAAAATTATCAAATGAAAATGATTATAAAATACCCACACATTGATCATATCACGGATATGTTCAAAATATCAAAATGATCAAACTAATGAAAGATTACATTGAAATATGTGTGGGGACTACTGCAACCCAGCCTTGTATCATTTACAGACCACAATACCTAGTTCTTTGTTAAAGTATCAGAGCTAAACACCTACCCTAACAGCAGCCAGCATGAAGGGAAACCCTCAACCCTATAGCCAAAGTATTGAATTTCCCAGATTCAATGTAAGCCCCACCATTAGACTAAGCCCCTCCACCCCCAGTTAAATTATTCAATAATAGTGCTTCTTCAGCTAATGATGCGGCTGTCATCGAAGGGTGTGGTGGTGGGAGGAAATGAGCTTTGATGGTTGATTTTATCACTCAATTTAGAAAGCTGAGATCTTATTAAAAGAGTGTTTTGAAATGAATAGCAAGGAGTTGATTTTTTTTAGGTATATAGGGGTAATAACAGGCTCCTTGGAGTCTCTGCACTTAGGAAGAAATTTTCGTTTTTTACATTTCAACTATAACATAGTACACCCTCAGACTTTCCAAGAGGTGAAAATTCTACCTGTACAATAGAAATCCCCTGCACTCTAAATAAACCAAAATCAATAAAAAAAAAAAACAATATCTCAGATGCCGCTATTTCAAGTAATAAATATCAAAAAAGTGAAATAAAAACATGTACAATTATCTCGTATATATGTGAATCCACAGTAGCGCGATTGTGTCACCAAGTCAATTCAGTGATCCATATATAAAATTGGTGAGAAGATTATTAAAAAACAAAAAAAGAAAAGAAGTCCAGTAGCAGTCCTCTTAACAAATGATAATTCCAAGCAAAAAGAAAGGACCCCAGTGATGTCCTATTAAGATAGATCACCAAAAATGTCACCACCATTGTGTGTCAAATCCGACCCACTCCCATCAAATGGCAACTCACCAAATCATGTTGCCCCCCACTCTCATGGTTGAGCCAATACCCTAGAAGAGTCAGCTGTTAGGAGTGGTGGAGAAGTGTATTGGCTTACTAAGGAATTTCCTAACAGCTGACTCTTGGAATTATCAATTGTTAAGAGGACTGTTACTGTATCTTTTTTTTTTTTCACCAATTTTAGATATATGGATCACAGAATTGATTTGTTGACACAATTGCGCTACTGTGGATTCACATATATGAGATAAATTTCACTTATTTTGAAAGTCATTGTACCTGCCTCCACCAAAGCAGTTTTTTTTAAATCTCTAAAAGGTAAGTGACCTTTTAGAGATTAAATCCAATTTGGAAAAATCTAAATTCAGTTGATTTAAATGGGAATACCAAAACACATCATTCTGGTGAGAACAAGTCTTGCCCATATAAATAGATCCTCAACATACCAACAGCATGAAACCATTAAAAGATCAATATGCCAATCGTAGTAGCCCATAGTGGGCTACTGCAAAGTTTATCGGGTTTTAGCAAGCCAGATTTGAATCGATTATTTATTTTTTCTGAATTGTGCTAATTTTCCTTAGTATGGCTTTAATGTATAAACCAGGATAGCTGGCCGTATTAGGTAATATAGCCAGAAATAAATGCCAAAAACCTGTATACTTCTTCATAGGCATACTTCTAAACAGACTTCATACGCTTCTGCCAGACACATCCACCCGATCAACTTCTCAGTATCCACCACCCCCTCTGCCAATCGTTTCACTGGCTTTCAATTAATCAACAAATAAAACTTAAAATACTAACAACAGCATATAAAACAACTGACAACTTTGCCCCAAGCTACATCATCAATCTTGTATAAATATATCATCGAAACCATCCTCCCTGCTCCTCCAAAGACCTCCTGCTCTCTAGCTTTTTTTTTGTCTCTTCCTTCTATGCTTGCTTCCAGGACTTCTTTAGAGCCTCTGCCTTCCTTTGAAAATTTCTACCTCAATCTGTTCAGATATCCCCAACTCTGTCCACTTTTAGGCAATCTCTGAAAACTCTTCTCTTTAGGGAAGCCTTCACCTAACAACTGAATCTTTTAATTCTCCCATTAGCTCATTCCTTACAGTTATTACCTTTTGTTCCACTCGTGCCTTCCTATTAGATTGTAAGCTCTCAGGAGCAGGACCCTCCTAGCTCTCTTGCATTGAATTTGTATTATAACTGTACTGTCTCCCTTTATAATGTAAACCGCTGCACAAACTGTTGTATAAATCCTGAATATTAATAATAATGTCTACTCTGTTTGTTTCTTCTGACTTTTTGACTTAGAGGGTGCCAATGAAGTCCCTACTCTTAGTTGCATCTATAGGACACCATCCAATTGTCAACCTGCTTTCCAGAGTACGCTTTTTTAAAAGTTCTTTGTAATTTGTTTCTGTGTTGTTGTTCTTTAGGCAGCCATGTGTTATTCCTATGGAGTGTAGTCCTGCTTTATTTTTACAAATCAACTGTGTGTTCCATTAGACGACTGCTTACTAGGTGTAAAAATCAGCGTGTCCCATTTTAAGAAGTGATGACACGTGTTGCTAAAGTTCACAGTTTGATGATTACCTTACCTATGATGTTATAAGCACCGATATCAATTACAGACCAGCTCTCAGCCAACATGACAACAGATTCCAAAATGGGTTCCAACGAGGAACTTTAATCATAAGCTGTATCTATACAGCATGACTAAATGTAAACCAAGTGACACAGTATGTATATGTATAGCAGATTGTTCATACTAGAACACTTATAACTTGTGAGTAGCATTCTCATGGAATGGGATTCCTGTATTGATGGGGCCTGGAAGAAAGAACACAGCCAGAGTTTCAAGTTTTCACTAATCCTCTGAAGCACTTGACTTTTACCGGATGAAGACAGATGCCCTTCCTGGGTATCATGAGCAATCTTTAGAACATTTTCCATTGCTTTGGTTCCAGGCATGTAAAATGGGGAAACATTGGATTCGACATGAAAAACATAGTGTTTTTAAACACAGACCAACCATATGTTATGAACACTTACATTATGCTAAAAAAAGACTTACTTTTTTAATGTTTGTCTGCTGTGTTTTCTTCTTACCAGTGTCTCATAACTAGATATCTTATGTAACAGCCAGGAAGTTCCCTGTGCCAGAGTTTAATATTTCAGCCGACAGTGTTCATAGCAAACCAGTAATAGTTTTACTAGGTGCAATATTACTGATCAAAGGTGTGATACAAATGATAATCACTTTTTTTTCCAGTGCTCAATTACTTTCCTATTGAGCTGACATATAATGCTAATGTGGGTCATAGAGATGGAGTGTTTGCAAGTATATCAAATGAAAACACTGATACAATCTGATGAACAATAATTCAAGTATATGTAAAGCCTCATCTTGTAAAACAACCCATTCAATTTAAAATATAAATGAAAGGCAAATCAATTGTGTGTATATATATATACACACACACACATATATATATATATATATATATATATATATATACATATATACAGTGCATTGCGAAAGTATTCGGCCTTTTGCCACATTTCAGGCTTCAAACATAAAGATATAAAACTTTAATTTTTTTGAAGAATCAACAACAAGTGGGACACAATCGTGAAGTGGAACGAAATTTATTGGATATTTCAAACTTTTTTAACAAATAAAAAAACTGAAAAATTGGGCGTGCAAAATTATTCAGCCCCCTTAAGTTAATACTTTGTAGCGCCACCTTTTGCTGCGGTTACAGCTGTAAGTCGCTTGGGGTATGTCTCCATCAGTTTTGCACATCAAGATACTGACATTTTTGCCCATTCCTCCTTGCAAAACAGCTCGAGCTCAGTGAGGTTGGATGGAGAGCGTTTGTGAACAGCAGTTTTCAGTTCTTTCCACATATTCTCGATTGGATTCAGGTCTGGACTTTGACTTGGCCATTCTAACACCTGGATATGTTTATTGTGAACCATTCCATTGTAGATTTTTCTTTATGTTTTGGATCATTGTCTTGTTGGAAGACAAATCTCCGTCCCAGTCTCAGGTCTTTTGCAGACTCCATCAGGTTTTCTTCCAGAATGGTCCTGTATTTGGCTCCATCCATCTTCCCATCAATTTTAACCAACTTCCCTGTCCCTGCTGAAGAAAAGCAGGCCCAAACCATGATGCTGCCACCACCATGGTTGACAGTGGGGATGGTGTGTTCAGGGTGATGAGCTGTGTTGCTTTTACACCAAACATAACGTTTTGCATTGTTGCCAAAAAGTTCGATTTTGGTTTCATCTGACCAGAGCACCTTCTTCCACATGTTTGGCGTGTCTCCCAGGTGGCTTGTGGCAAACTTTAAACAACACTTTTTATGGGTATCTTTAAGAAATGGCTTTCTTCTTGCCACTCTTCCATAAAGGCGAGATTTGTGCAGTATACAACTGATTGTTGTCCTATGGACAGAGTCTCCCACCTCAGCTGTAGATCTCTGCAGTTCATCCAGAGTGATCATGGGCCTCTTGGCTGCATCTCTGATCAGTCTTCTCCTTGTATGAGCTGAAAGTTTAGAGGGACGGCCAGGTCTTCGTAGATTTGCAGTGGTCTGATACTCCTTCCATTTCAATATTATCGCTTGCACAGTGCTCCTTGGGATGTTTAAAGCTTGGGAAATCTTTTTGTATCCAAATCCGGCTTTAAACTTCTCCACAACAGTATCTTGGCCCTGCCTGGTGTGTTCCTTGTACTTTATGATGCTCTCTGCGCTTTAAACTGACCTCTGAGACTATCACAGTGCAGGTGTATTTATACGGAGACTTGATTACACACAGGTGGATTTTATTTATCATCATTAGTCATTTAGGTTAACATTGGATCATTCAGAGATCCTCACTGAACTTCTGGAGAGAGTTTGCTGCACTGAAAGTAAAGGGGCTGAATAATTACAGTTTTATATCTTTATGTTTGAAGCCTGAAATGTGGCAAAAGGTCAAAAAGTTCAAGGGGGCCGAATACTTTTGCAATGCACTGTAAATAACATTATAAATATATAAATGCCCACATAATCTCTGTTCTCAGCTGCATAAGGAGCTCAGAGTGCTAGGAGGGAGAAACAGCAGCACACTCATCTTTCCAGTGAATGGCTGTGCAGGGCGGGGGAGGGGGGCACGTCAAAAACACATCTGATCATTGGAGATTAGTCAGCACAGCCTCTTATGTATGCAAATCAAACACCGTCACCCACTGTCATCCATGTGAGCTTCCACTTCACACAGAACAAAAGCAGGAGACTGCAGACGTTACTGGCCACAACCTCTTGTGTACACATAATTATTTTAATCCCAAAACAATGATGCAAACAAAATATAAAAAACAATTATAAAAACAAATGGAGAAAAAAATGGAAGATACATGGAGCAAATAAATGACAGGAGCATTCCACCCAATGGGGAACCAGCACATTGCAAAAACTGTGTGTGCGGCTTTCCCCCAGTGATTGCTCCATACATCCACTACTGCTGTAAACATAGTTATGCACTAATGGAGGATGCATGTGTAGCCCCACCCCTATGAGGGTCACTTGAGAATGACTGCCCTGACCTTGCAAGTCTCGTGACACCTCTGACACCATGGGTTCGGAAATTTCTAAATGACAAGTGCAATTGTACAGACACCAAACTGCAAAAGAATAAACAAGTGTTATATTACCTAACAATGTTGAATAAAGTATGTGCAAGTAAGTGGTAAATTTAGTGCCATAATAAATAAAAAATCACCAAACAGTGGACCCGAGCCATCATATTGTGATGAAATGTACAACGTGAATAGCTAATAGTAAATAAAGTCCAAATGGTGAACGTAAACAAATAATCATCAGACAGATAACAGTTAATCCAAAGAACTCCTCCAATGGTAAGTACAGAGTGTCAGAATACTCACCAGACATCAACCAAGTATCAGCATTGAAAACGGGGGGCAACACACCCAAAGTGTTGTCATACTCTTCTCCACAGTGATATTCCTCCACCAATCTGTGCACTCACCAGAAGATGAACCAAGATGCTGTGCGGTATGATGAATTTGTAGTCCGCTGTGCTGTTTCCACGATCACTTCCAGTGGGATATACACTGTGTGAAGAAGCTCACCAACGGGAGACAAAGTAGTGCTCATATAGTGTAGTATTTATTGAATAAAAGAAAGGTACATGTACACACGCATAAAAATGGCCATAAAAAATGATGTGAATGTTGTACAATCACCCTCCCATATATTTTATATGAAAAAAGTTTTTTGACATATTTGGTCTAATGTGATCCTCTCTTTTCTTTACACAGTGGCTTGCTATGCCTACTAGTAGGGGGTGGTACTTTTGGCTGCTCTGCACAACAGCGCTTATATTTCCTCTTAAATACCAGTAAAATGGCAGCCATACATACCTTTAATTTGTACTCCGGGTCAAAGATGACATAAGATCTTTTTGACATACGAACCAACGTATTTCCAGTCCTCAAGAAAATGCTGGCTGCGCTACTTCCGGTCTTTCACAAAATGGCAGTTATTCTACGTCTGGTACGGAATTCCACAATTTCCAGGTCTGTGGTTATTTAAACATGTTACTAACAAGACGTCAGTAATAGGTGGATCCCTTGATAACATGTTTGAACATCGGGAGGGGCCAACACGCCCACATCACCACCACCGTTTACTCGTGGTAGGAGCGGCATTTTTTTCTGTAAATTTTAATGGTCATTTTTTTGTGTATGTACATGTATCACCTTTGATCACAATTTGGTGGCTCAGTTCCACTGTTTGGAGATTTTTATTTATTTAGGCATTAAGTGTACCACTTACTAGCGCTGCACATACTTTATTCAACAATTTGAAGGTTGTATATTCACCTTTTTTCGTGTCAGTTGCCATACACATTATTTTATCTAGCGCTCACTTTATTTTGGATTTGCACATTATTTTTACTTAACGCTCTTAAGACAGGTAGTACAATACTGGCTTAGGCAAAAATGGTAAAGTCTCAAACTCTCAACACATTTGAACCGGTATGCAATATAAAGGGTATCCTAATCAACAGCAACACTATCAGACTCCTATAGGACCTATGATCCAGGAATAAAAGAGAGAGGAGTGACCTTCTCCTCTTGTCAGACAGCTCCCTTTAACTCCTGGTGTTAAAGGACTAGAACCTCTGGGGAATAGAACCTCTGAGAACAGGTATCAACAATATATCAAACTGTAACACTCAATTTCCAAGGGGGGGGAGGGTTCCCCTTAAATGTGTGAATATTAATTGTGTGTAATATTAATATTACATGTGTAATATTAATATTATATTTAAAGCCCTTTAAATGGGTAAAGAACTCATGATGATGGGGAGAACCAGTGTCTTCAGCTAGCTTAACAAAGGCCCAGATAGAGTTTCTGTGTACAAGCATGCAATATTGTAAAAAGCATGTGTATAATTGTCTCCTTGTTAAACTTTGGTTCAAAATAAATGGAATAAGGTATCTGCATGCAGTGTCTTTTAGGGAGTATAGAAGGTGGGCCTTTGACCGCTCACCAATCCGGACGATACCAGGCTAACAGGAATAGCGGGTCTCGGGACAGGTCCCTGCAGAATCTGTCGCCAGGGAAATGGTGCCAGTCCGCACACCTTGCGTCAAGGGTGTTCAGCAGGATCTGTGTTTAGGGCAATGAAGGTGACCCCATCCATGATCACTCAGCCGCCATGAAGCTGGCAATGGTGATCTGCTGGCCCATCACAAAATGCTCTTCACACTGCCTAGGCTGCGCCGCTCCTCGCAGCCCTCTGAGTGTCCAGGTGCTTGCTCTCAGCTGAAAACCGCAGTGCCAAGAGCCTGGCTCCTTGCCAACCCAGGCAATATATTACCCCTCCCAGCATTCTGTTCTCTCCCTCCAGCCAGCTGGAATTTTTGGATCGTGACAATACGTTCCCTGTGTCAACTTAGCTCTCTGGACTACATGTCCCAAAGGTCCTTTGTTCTTCCATCGGATTTCCCTCTGCATTAAGGATATGACAATGTAGTATCTAGGCTGAGTGCTGGAGGGAACAATCTCTCTGTAGTTGAAACTGTAGAATGTCTTCTTTCCCCCTGATAATGCAGGTAATCTAGCAAGCACCTGGCTATACATGGAGCAAATAAATAATGGGAGCTTTCACTCAATGGGGTGTGAGTGTAGCACTGATTCGTAAACATACTATTTACCATTGGCTGTCTCATATTGTCACCAGATTCAGGTAGGAGCTGTGCTTGCATACTTATTAAAGTAGAAGTATGCTACATGTAGTATTGTATATAAGGCAGACTGCATTCCATCCCCATTAGTATATTCTAGCTGCTTTTTCTTCCAGTTTTAAATATCACACGAGGCAGAAATTGTATAGGCATCACAAGTCAGGTGTGCCTAGGGCAGCATGATGTCTAAATGCAGTATTTCTAGTTGTAAAGAATACTATAGAGGTTCCCAAACTGTAACTGCATTATTTTATGCAAAGATACAGGATTTGCTAAATGCTATTGCTACCTGTATGAATCGCTATGTAGCCAGATAGTTTTTGTCCCTCTCTGCTTCTGGGCCCCGTAAATATCATGGTCTACTATGTGTCTAGTTACGCTGTTGCTAATTAGCATATGTATGCACAGTGTAGGCAACAACTTAGCCTTGGTAATGCATTGAGGTAATAAAGGTTAAAAATTCCATGTGACTGATTATAGATTGTTCCTAAAAGGAGAACTTGTTTTACAGCTTGTACACGTAAAGCTGAACTCTAGGAATTCAGCCACTAATGTTCTGGATTACTAGGGGTTAAATCCATCAAGGTGCATGCCATCTCTTTAATTTACAATTTAAATTTTTATGGAGCGCTGGGAGCATAACTACTTCTATACTTCAAGCACTCTGATGCTGGGCCTTCTAGTCTCAGCTCCCACACGTGAACACATTCTCAAAGTACAAAGGCTGTGAATGGGCAGCAGAGAGGAGGGATAGGCAGAGACAGTGGCTGACTGGCAACTATCGGCCCAGGGGGCAAGAACAATCCAGAATCCCATGGTGCAGCGGCTCGGCCCCCCTCCCACTCTCCATCTTTCCGGCATCCTTCTGACCCCCATTCCAGGCTGAAGCTCCGCCCCAGGTACTCTCTACCCACCGGCCGAATCTGGGTTCCCAACCCGTCCAGCAGGGGGCTGTTGGGAGTAGGAGAATCTCCAGTGGGGCATGGAACTGGCCTCTGCTCAAACTCAGTTTACACCATCCATGCTGGGGGGGCCTGTGCTCTGTCTTTGTCTTCAACCCGCACTTATTAGGTCAACTGTGCAGACTTTTTACTTCTTTTCACCAGGAATCATTTAAGAATGTCTGTGGCAGAAGCAGTGCAGCCTTTTTATAGGGCATCAGAGCGGCCCAGGGGGCAATTGCCCCCCTGCCCCCTGGCCCAGTCCTCCCCTGGGCAGAGATGTGTGTGAGAAGTCATTGTCTCTCCTATCAGAGCTCTGGGAGTGTAGTGATGGCTGTACTCTTGGAGCTTCGTAAATCTGATAGATGTAAATTAAAGGGATAATTCCATGAAGTGGCATGCACCTGGTTGAACTTAGCTCATAGTATAGCAGCACATTTTACAGATTGGCTGAATTACTGGAGATCAGGTTCAAAAGATAAACTCCAGGTATACAGTACCATACCTTGTAAAATAAATAAGATTCCCTGTTTTTTACTGAGATATTGTCCTAAAAGTAATTAGGTAACAGATGCAAGAAACAATGTGCAATAAGCAAACTCAAACAATAGTGAATATTCAAATGGCAAAGTGTCACTAGATAGGTGAAACTCTTGTTGTCTGGAAATGCGTAACAAGTGAATTACATCAAAAATATTTTTTTTGTGAATAAGTAGCCACAATCTGTTCACAAAAAAATAACAAATAATAAATCGTGCAAAAAGTTCATAAATAGTCCAGTGCTCCACAATTCGGTATGTTTAGTGAAAAGCTAATGCTCCAACTTTCCCACATGCAAATACAACAAATTGTTTGTAGTGCAGCTGAAATAATCCACAATGGAAAGCAGTGGCGGTTGGTGCTCCATGGGCCGGGGGGGGGGGCGGCAGGCAGACCACACCATACCCCCCCCGGACCACACCAGCTCGCTTGGTCGCACACTACCCCCCCCCCCATCGCCGGCTTACTTACATTAAAGCGCTAAAGATGCCCTGGAACACTCCTGCCTGATTCCATTATAAGCCTCCTATCAGCTTCATCTCCGGCGGCGGCGGCTTCCCTGGCATCTCCTCCCTCCTCCTCCTCCTTGGCCAATAACATAGCCTCTCCTTTTGGCCAATCAGGAAACGGGTCTCATGACCCGCTTCCTGATTGGCCAGGAGGAGGATCCATGTGACAATAGCGAATTTTCATTCGCTATTGTCACACAACTGGGTGGGCTCGGAGTGCAGTGCTCTGCGCCCCGAGCCCACCCTTTTTTTTAGCCTGTGAGAGCCTCTGGCCCTAATCACATGGTTAAAAAAAAAAAAATTTCCATTGAACTCCATGCATCCGGCGCCCGCATGTAGATTAGGGGGCCAGATGCATGGATAGTGGGGGGCCACTGATGGAAAGTGTATCACCGCTGTGCTCTTTATGTGAAAATTGGCCACTTACCGAATCAAATGATCCCACCATGAGATCATATGTGTGTGAATGGAAGCGCCTCTAAAGACAAGTGGTCAGCCAGCTCTAGGGAATGTATCCAGGCTTATGGTGCTCCTTAATCTCGTTAATCACATCATGTGGTTATAAAAGATAATGGAAGATGCTCATAGTGCATTAATGCATATAAAGCTGGTTTAATAAATAAAAATTGCACTTACATCAAGGATAATGAATTTGAACGATATGGGATAAAATCTTGCACAGCCACCTGCAGTGCGGTCCACGCTAGTTGACATCCCTTTTCTAGCTCCAATCAAACACGTTTCCTCTAAGAAGGTATCGACTGGGATGAAGGCTAGCAAATTACGTCTGCCATTTTCAACCATTAAAGGAGCAATGCTTGTGTTGAAATTATTATGATTTTAAAAATCCATATATTCAAATATCACAACCAGTTAAAAATAATTAATTGACTTTAAACAGTGATTGTGTCTAGTGCGAAGACAATGAAAAATAAAAAAAGGGGGAGGGGAAAAAAATAAAGTAATGAAGATAACAAAAAAATATAAAAATAAAAATATAAAAAATAAATAAAAGAATATATATATATATATATATATATATATATATATATATATATATGTATATATATATATATATATATATATATATACACAGTGGGTACGGAAAGTATTCAGACCCCCTTAAATTTTTCACTCTTTGTTATATTGCAGCCATTTGCTAAGATCATTTAAGTTCATTCTTCTTCCTCATGAATGTACACATAGCACCCCATACTGACAGAAAAACACAGAATTGTTGACATTGTTGCAGATTTATTAAAAAAGAAAAACTGAAATATCACATGGTCCTAAGTATTCAGACCCTTTGCTGTGACACTCATATATTTAACTCAGGTGCTTTCCATTTCTTCTGATCATCTTTGAGATGGTTCTACACCTTCATTTGAGTCCAGCTGTGTTTGATTATACTGATTGGACTTGATTAGGAAAGCCACACACCTGTCTATATAAGACCTTCCAGATCACAATGCATGTCAGAGCAAATGAGAATCATGAGGTCAAAGGAACTGCCTGAAGAGCTCAGAGACAGAATTGTGGCAAGGCACAGATCTGGCCAAGGTTACAAAAAGATTTCTGCTGCACTTAAGGTTCCTAAGAGCACAGTGGCCTCCATAATCCTCAAATGGAAGACGTTTGGGACGACCAGAACCCTTCCTAGAGCTGGCCGTCCGGCCAAACTGAGCTATCGGGGGAGAAGAGCCTTGGTGAGAGAGGTAAAGAAGAACCCAAAGATCACTGTGGCTGAGCTCCAGAGATGCAGTCAGGAGATGGGAGAAAGTTGTAGAAAGTCAACCATCACTGCAGCCCTCCACCAGTCAGGGCTTTATGGCAGAGTGGCCCGACGGAAGCCTCTCCTCAGTGTAAGACACATGAAAGCCCGCATGGTGTTTGCTAAAAAACACCTGAAGGACTCCAAGATGGTGAGAAATAAGATTCTCTGGTCTGATGAGACCAAAATAGAACTTTTTGGCCTTAATTCTAAGCGGTATGTGTGGAGAAAACCAGGCACTGCTCATCACCTGTCCAATACAGTCCCAACAGTGAAGCATGGTGGTGGCAGTATCATGCTGTGGGGGTGTTTTTCAGCTGCAGGGACAGGACGACTGGTTGCAATCGAGGGAAAGATGAATGCGGCCAAGTACAGGGATATCCTGGACAAAAACCTTCTCCAGAGTGCTCTGGACCTCAGACTGGGCCGAAGGTTTACCTTCCAACAAGACAATGACCCTAAGCACACAGCTAAAATAACGAAGGAGTGGCTTCACAACAACTCCGTGACTGTTCTTGAAGGGCCCAGCCAGAGCCCTGACTTAAACCCAATTGAGCATCTCTGGAGAGCTGTCCACCAACGTTTACCATCCAACCTGACAGAACTGGAGAGGATCTGCAAGGAGGAATGGCAGAGGATCCCCAAATCCAGGTGTGAAAGACTTGTTGCATCTTTCCCAAAAAGACTCCTGGCTGTATTAGATCAAAAGGGGGCTTCTACTAAATACTGAGCAAAGGGTCTGAATACTTAGGACCATGTGATATTTCAGTTTTTCTTTTTTAATAAATCTGCAACAATGTCAACAATTCTGTGTTTTTCTGTCAGTATGGGGTGCTATGTGTACATTCATGAGGAAGAAGAATGAACTTAAATGATTTTAGCAAATGGCTGCAATATAACAAAGAGTGAAAAATTTAAGGGGGTCTGAATACTTTCCGTACCCACTGTATATATATATATATATATATATAAATACATTTAAAAAAAAACTGTAAAGATCAGTATAGTGAAGGAAATGCTAATAAAATCTTAAATGGATTGAGAACTGACTGTTAGAAAAGGTTTGAAAACATTAAACCTACAAAACGTGTTTGTCCTCAATATTTAGTTATCATAGTCCAAAGCATAAAAAGTGGACAAGACAAAAATATCAACTTGTAACGAGTAAAATAAAAGATAGCAGATAAAATGATTAGATCTCAGGCTCCTCACATATGAATCTCTTCCCATTCTTTTACAAAAAGCGTATCTATACATTTATTCTCATGATGAACATTCATTTGGTAAAAAAATCTGTATATATATAAGACCTAGACATATATAAGACTTATGTAAATACAGTATCTCACAAATGTGAGTACACCCCTCCCATTTTTGTAAATATTTTATTATATCTTTTCATGTGACAACACTGAAGAAATTACACTTTGGTACAATGTAAAGTAGTGAATACAGCGCTATACAGGAAGCATCGGCTCCGCTTACTCTAGTTCCGGCTCAGTTCCTTCACACTGATGCTCAGGGATGGTGGGTCGGGAAATGCAATCTGGCTTACTGACCCACCATCCCAGAGTAGAAGTAGTAGTAGTAGTAGCAGTAGTACCAGGATGTGGCTGCAGGAACGGCGTTCCTGCTGTGGAAAAAGTACAGGAACGCCGTTCCCATGCATTCCTGCAGGACTCGAGCCCTGCTCAAGAGTTATTATTGAAGGAGTTGATATCCCACTCCACACTGAGTCACCAGGGTCAGTAACACTTTTGGTCAAATATCCACTGGGTCTCTCGGCGAGAAATCTGTCTTTTCATATTACTCCCTCACCAATGTAGGGTGTATTTCTCTATTGCAATCACCTCCAATGTTGACTGATTTTTATGATGGCACAGGAGAAATGCTTAGATAGACTGTGTCCACTAAATCTTTTTTTGATGTTGGTTAAATGTTCACCTACTCTGATGGCCATAGTGCGTGTGGTTCTGCCTACATATTAATAACCACATTTACAACCGAGGGGGTAAACCACCCCCTTTTGTATGGCAAGTAATAAAGTCTATAATATCATATTTCTTAGATGTTACATTTGAGGAGAAAGAAGATGCTCTGATGGTTTTAGAATTGGTACAGACTGTACATCTCCTGCAGGGATAGAATCCTTTTAGATTTCCAAACATTATAGAATTACTGGGCTTTTCAAAGGAATTAGGGGCTACTAGATCTTTTATTGTGTGAGTTTTTCTAAAAATCACTCTTGGCTTATCAGGAAGAGAAGGGCCCAAAACATTATCCTCTTTCAAGATTTTCCAGTGTTTTATTAAGATTTTCTTGACCCGTATTTGTATTTCAAACATTTTAACCAATCTGCACTGTTTGTTATCTTTGTATAAAACCCAATAAAAATTTATTTAAAAAAAAAGTGATTAGAAATTCTAAATCGTGTTCCGATTTATTTTCCCTTTTTCTTTTTTTGGGTACCACCAACAGATCTTTTCTATCTAAATCTGCCTAATCCAATACTAGTACATAGTACACTCTGTTCCAAGGATGTTGTATCATACCCCTTCTGGATAAATCTTCCTTTCAAAATTTGCGCTTGATGATGAAAACCATCCAAATTAGAACAGCTTCGGCAAATTTGCCGAAACTGCCCTTTGGGGATGGCTTTGTAACGCTCCTTGCGTTTCTTATAAGGTGTGGATTTTCAGCTGCAGAAGTAGTTCCACGTCAGTAGTCATGTAGGAGATATGCTGAGATACCAATCCCAACCTCAATGACTCATGTATGGAAGGTCTTATTTCAGCCAGTAAATACACACAGTAATTAAGCTGGTTCCTAGTGTGACTTTATATACATGTGGTGAGACAATGATAAAGGTCTTAGGGATAGGTTTGAGTGGAAGTGGTAGGTGACAGACACTTGAGGTGAGACAGTGCAGATGGATGCAGGAAGGGTTAGCGATCATGTATGATAACAGATGACAGAGTAGCAGGTGCATACAGGAGAGATCAACCCAGTGCAGGAAATAGTAGCAGTAGCCTCAAGAGCTAGCAATCTAGTTATGCAGATGTAAAAGACAGTCCTTGCTATGCAGAGCTAAATAGTGTAAGCCTAGTACAAGTCTATAGAGATTTCCCCTGTGGGGTACTTAGCACTAATAGCGATAGCCGAAGGATCGCTCAGGAGATGCGGATGATCCAGTAGCAGGATGCAGGGATCAGCGCAGCGAGGTTCGTCAGCGAGGAGAGCTTGCAAGCATGGAAGCTTCAAGCAAGATTAGTATCCAGGTACTGGTGTTTGAACGAACACATGTGAGTGAGAACCGACGCCCTAAATAGCCATCTAGTCCGGCGCTGGGTGATGACAGCTTCAGCCTTAAAGGGAAACACACCTATATGTGTTTCTTCTGTCTAGGTAGATGGAAATCACCCGGAATAAATGTGATAGGAGGCACTGAGAGTGCCAGAACCTTACATTATCCCCCCCCGTAAGGCCGGCTCCGGAAGGCCTCTAAGGCTGGTTGTTGATATAAGAATCACATGAGACTGGTTGCCGATGCGAAAATCGGAAGGAAAAAAAAAAAAATTCTCTTTTTTTTTTTTTTGTTGCCGATATGAGAATCGGAATGAGACTGGTCTCCGATGCGAGAATCGGATAAGACTGGTTGCCGATATGAAAATCGGGAAGAAAAAAAAATTGGTTGCCGATATGAGAATCGGATAATACTGGTTGCCGATACGAGAATCGGATAAGACTGGTCTCCGATATGAAAATTGGGGAAAAAAAAAAAATGGTTGCCGATATGAGAATCGGATCAGGTTGGTAACCGATCTGAGAATCGGATCCCTTGTTGCCGATATGAAAATCGGATCAGGTTGGTAGCCGATGAGAATCGGATCCCTTGTTGCCGATATAAAAATCGGATCAGGTTGGTAACCGATGAGAATCGGATCACTTGTTGTTAGGGTGTCTGCTACATGGACCCCTCACTAGAATCGGACGCATAACCATCCGAAGTAATCCTAGTAGACCTAGCAACCAATGCTTCTTCAAACATCCTCAGATCCTTCCTACATACCACCGTGCCATTAGAAGCACGTACGCACTCAGGTGCAAGAATCTCTGTATTTTCATCGGAAGCCAGAAATGTGCTTGCAAAAATAGGAGTATCCTCAGGAGGTGGTACAGGAGGGTTTTTTGAACGTGGTATAAAGTTCACTGGAGTTGAAGGAATATCTATTCCAATATTTGTTAATTTCTGGGTGTCCTTCACTGATATAGAACGGGGACAGGACTGGCAACAGCCTTGATAATTTCCAGGCTGTTTTTCAGGGAAGACCCTTCGGATTCGCCTGGCCTCCATTGGGAGAGCCTTAGGCCTATGGGGTCTGGTTGGGCAGAATGTAATGAAATGTCCCCCTTCACCACAATAAAAACAAAGGCCACAGATTCTCCTGTAATCTCTTTTTTCTTGTGAGGACAACCTAGCATGTATGGCACCAATCTCCATAGGCTCCTCATCCATCTCTGTAGGATCAGGGTCCAAATGGGATGTGTCAGAGTGACAAGGTCGACTGTTTGAGGCAGGCTCGGACCATGACCAGGCAGGATCACCATATCTACTAGGTCTCCTTTTTTCCTTAGGTAGCCAGGGTCTGTGGTTACCTGGAGCGGGTTTAGGAGTGGGGTCAATAGCTGAATTCTGAGAAGAACTGGATAATGGCATTTCCATTTTTTCAGACTTCCTTTCTCGTAGTCTTCTATCTATGGTGATACTGAGTTGTATCAATGTATCCAGGGTTTTTGGCATCTCTGCTCGGGCGAGCTCGTCCTTGACGGCTTCTGATAGGCCAAGCCTAAATTGGGTTTTCAGAGATGCATCATTCCATCCTGAATCAAGGGTCCATCTCTTGAATTCTGCGACAAAGTCTTCTACAGGCCTTTTTCCTTGTTTCAAGGATCTTAACTGAAGATCGGCAGTACTCTGCCTATTGGGGTCATCATATAGGCTAGTGAGCTCTGCCAGGAACAAGGCATAGGAGTTGAGAAGCTGGTCGTTTTTTTCAAAAAGAGAATCTGCCCAGGCTCGAGGATCGCCTGATAGGTAAGAAATAATAGTACAAACCTTAATGTGATCAGTAAGGTAGGTACGAGGTTTTAGCAAAAAAAGTAACTCACATGCGTTTTTAAATTCGAGAAATTTTTTGCGATCGCCTGTAAATACCAAAGGGGGATTTATCGTGGGTTCAGGAGACTGTGCAGAGGTAAGTTGTGTCAGTCTAATTACCTGCTGCGACAGAGCCTGATTGTCGTTTTTCAATTCAGCAAGTGCGTGTATTAACGCAGATACCTGCTGTTTTAATTGTGTCACCTGAGTGGCTACTTCTGCTGAATCCATTTTTTAGGTTCGTTCAATCTGTAACGCTCCTTGCGTTTCTTATAAGGTGTGGATTTTCAGCTGCAGAAGTAGTTCCACGTCAGTAGTCATGTAGGAGATATGCTGAGATACCAATCCCAACCTCAATGACTCATGTATGGAAGGTCTTATTTCAGCCAGTAAATACACACAGTAATTAAGCTGGTTCCTAGTGTGACTTTATATACATGTGGTGAGACAATGATAAAGGTCTTAGGGATAGGTTTGAGTGGAAGTGGTAGGTGACAGACACTTGAGGTGAGACAGTGCAGATGGATGCAGGAAGGGTTAGCGATCATGTATGATAACAGATGACAGAGTAGCAGGTGCATACAGGAGAGATCAACCCAGTGCAGGAAATAGTAGCAGTAGCCTCAAGAGCTAGCAATCTAGTTATGCAGATGTAAAAGACAGTCCTTGCTATGCAGAGCTAAATAGTGTAAGCCTAGTACAAGTCTATAGAGTGTAAGGTTCTGGCACTCTCAGTGCCTCCTATCACATTTATTCCGGGTGATTTCCATCTACCTAGACAGAAGAAACACATATAGGTGTGTTTCCCTTTAAGGCTGAAGCTGTCATCACCCAGCGCCGGAAAATGACTCCCGCGCGCATGTGCGGGAGTGATGTCATCGCGGCTCCGGCCACTCATAGCGCCGGAGCCGCCGAACCCGGAAGAGACGCCGAGGGATCATGTCAGCTCCCACAGCGGTGTCCGGGGGTCCATGTCGGGGGTTCGTTCAATCTGTAACGCTCCTTGCGTTTCTTATAAGGTGTGGATTTTCAGCTGCAGAAGTAGTTCCACGTCAGTAGTCATGTAGGAGATATGCTGAGATACCAATCCCAACCTCAATGACTCATCATGTATGGAAGGTCTTATTTCAGCAAGTAAATACACACAGTAATTAAGCTGGTTCCTAGTGTGACTTTATATACATGTGGTAAGACAATGATAAAGGTCTTAGGGATAGGTTTGAGTGGAAGTGGTAGGTGACAGACACTTGAGGTGAGACAGTGCAGATGGATGCAGGAAGGGTTAGCGATCATGTATGATAACAGAGGACAGAGTAGCAGGTGCATACAGGAGAGATCAACCCAGTGCAGGAAATAGTAGCAGTAGCCTCAAGAGCTAGCAATCTAGTTATGCAGATGTAAAAGACAGTCCTTGCTATGCAGAGCTAAATAGTGTAAGCCTAGTACAAGTCTATAGAGATTTCCCCTGTGGGGTACTTAGCACTAATAGCGATAGCCGAAGGATCATTCAGGAGATGCGGATGATCCAGTAGCAGGATGCAGGGATCAGCGCAGCGAGGTTCGTCAGCGAGGAGAGCTTGCAAGCATGGAAGCTTCAAGCAAGATTAGTATCCAGGTACTGGTGTTTGAACGAACACATGTGAGTGAGAACCGACGCCCTAAATAGCCATCTAGTCCGGCGCTGGGTGATGACAGCTTCAGCCTTAAAGGGAAACACACCTATATGTGTTTCTTCTGTCTAGGTAGATGGAAATCACCCGGAATAAATGTGATAGGAGGCACTGAGAGTGCCAGAACCTTACATAGAGATTTCCCCTGTGGGGTACTTAGCACTAATAGCGATAGCCGAAGGATCGCTCAGGAGATGCGGATGATCCAGTAGCAGGATGCAGGGATCAGCGCAGCGAGGTTCGTCAGCGAGGAGAGCTTGCAAGCATGGAAGCTTCAAGCAAGATTAGTATCCAGGTACTGGTGTTTGAACGAACACATGTGAGTGAGAACCGACGCCCTAAATAGCCATCTAGTCCGGCGCTGGGTGATGACAGCTTCAGCCTTAAATGGAAACACACCTATATGTGTTTCTTCTGTCTAGGTAGATGGAAATCACCCGGAATAAATGTGATAGGAGGCACTGAGAGTGCCAGAACCTTACAGGCTTTCATCTAGTGAGGGTGATGGCAGCTGTCAATGGAGATAAAGCCATTTCTGTTTGTTGCTTTAAACTGTGTTCTGGTTAATAATTTGATACCTTCTCTATAACTGACCAAATCCAAAAAATGTATGTAATTTTTATCGTAATTGTAAGTAAAATTGATACCCCAACTGATCGAATTTAAATCGGCAATAACTTCATGTAGGGAGGTTACATCGCCCCTCAACAACAGCTGGGCATTGTCAATGTAGCGTCTTCAAAAAAAACTAGGGTCCCTTTTCTTATGAATGGTCTGCTCTTCCCAGTACGCCATAAATAAATTGGTGAGACTGGGGGTAAATTTGGCACCAATAGCTACACCAGTGGATTGTAGGTGGTAATTTCCATCATGTAAAAAATAGTTGTGTTCCGTCCTGAACTTCAAAAGATCCAAAATTAATTTCTTCTGTAAAGGTGTTTTTTTTTCATTAAAGCGGCTCTTCATTTATTTTATCATCTTTCCATCTATTAAATCCTCTGCCCTTATTGTTTTAACTTTGGATAGCAAAACATTTTTTTTCTGCCGGTAAGGGAGGGAGGGAGGGATTAGTCATAGGAAAACCAAGGAGAGCTGGAGGGCGCTGGATTAGGGCAGATATAACAGGAGACTGCAGAGATCCATGAGTATTTATGAAGAGAGGAGAAATGGGCAGGCAAGCAGTGATGTGAGTATGTCTGTCTGTATATAGGTGTATCCACAAGAACTAGAAAAATAACAAAATTAAGAGAAGGGTGCATTGACCTAGTGCAATTCCGTTAAACGTTTATTGAAAGATGAAACAAACGGTGTCATACATCATACTCACAAACCCATGTAATCAATACGCATGTCAAAGCACAGTATGGACAGATATCCTCCAGGACAGGGACTGTTCCAATGCTGCAAGGAGGTCAGATGGCATCTATACAGGTAGCCTGATGCGTTTCAAGGGAGAACCCTCTTCCACAGAGCCACTGAGTAACTGACGGATTTATGAACTTTTTGCACTATTTATTATTTGTTATTTTTTGTGAACAGATCCTGGCTACTTTTCATAAAAAATTATTTTTGATGTAATTCACTTGATACACCTTTCCAGGCAACAAGAGTTTCACTTATCTAGTGACACTTTGCCATTTGAACATTCACAATTGTTTGATTTTGCTTAGTGCACATTGTTTATTGCATCTGTTACCTAATTACTTTTAGGATAACATCTCAATCAAAAACAGTGCGTCTTATTTATTTTACATCTTTTTCTCCTCACTATTCAAGGAGTGTTTAATTGCAGAAGTTTTTTGATTTCACGCATTTGCAGCTGATCGCACCTTTTTGTATATATACCATACCTGGCCAATCCCTGTGGAAGCGGTGCCTACTACACTGATGTCCACTAGCTTCCGGTTCCTGTGCCAAGCGGCTGCCCTGCCGCATTGTGAACACAGGTTTTCTCCTGCCGGCATACTGTAGGTGTAATTCAGAGAATGCTTTGCATTCTCTGATTGGATGAGGTGATGATTGTGAAGTCACTGCCCTGCCTCTCCACCTCATGCCATCAGAGAAAGCTTTACATTCATTGAGAAAATGCAAAGTGTGCTCTAAATTGTGCAAGTATTGAACAAGGGATGCAGAAGGTCAGCACTCAGCAGTGGAGATCACCGTAGGAGCCAGATCAATGTAACTATGGATCAATGTAATATAGGGTTTTCAGCAATGTGCCGAATTAAAAAAAGTTTTGCTAATGGCTCCTGGAAACGCCTGCGATTTTTAACACTGTTTCAAAAGGTGCTTTTAAAAGCAGATAATAAATAAATATATATTTATTTAAATTCATGATATTAATTAAAAGTTGAATATAATATAATATAACAATTTTTCGGTTTAGGTTTGGCATGGAAATTTTCATTTTGGTGCACCAGTATCCAATTTATCCTTAAAATGCAACTTAACTGTATATAAGCACCACAAACTGAAAGAGCTATTTATTTCTATTTTTAATATTCAAAATAAACTTACCCATTCCTCCATGTCTTCATGCTTTATTTTGTTGAAAAATAACCCCCTAGCCATCTTGAATAAGGGCAGATAATTCACATAGCATTTACTTCTTGGAATCCATATGTCTCATATATATATATATATATAGGCCAGAGCAGTCCCAAACCTCCTTTTCTGGAGTCCTCTGTTGGTGCTCTTGTCTCCTCCTCCTCTTGGTGCGCTCCCATACGAAGACGCTTTATATGATAGTGCACCTACAGGCTTGCTCCTGAGCCAAGCTGTGTGCTTCTATTGGCACACAGTGTGACTCTCTCCTCACAGTATTGGCCAATGGCTCCTGCTGCTGTCTCTGAGCCTGTGAGAGGGGAGAGCGAGAACCAGTGCTACTGCAGATGGGCACAATGCTGGATCAATACAGAACTTATGTAAGTATTTAGAGAGGGAGTAGGAGAACAATTAGTAGAATTTTTTTTTTTTTTACCTTAATACAGGTAATGCATTAAAGTGGTTGTAAACCTACTCTGATAACTTGTACCTATAGGTAAGCCTATAATAAGGCTTACCTATAGATACTGTAAATATCTCCTAAACTTGCACCATTTAGGAGATATTTACATTTCTTGCAGCTGATGAATTCATCAGCGCATGCGCTCTGAAGAAACGGCCGCCCGTGCCGAGCCCTGTGTCATGACAGGCGGCTCCCGCGCACATGCATGGGAGTGACGTCACGCGGCTCCCAGCCAGTGGCATAGCCGGAGTCTGCAAACCAGGAGCAGCTGATGCATACTAGCACATTATGCATTTACTTTGCAGAAAAAAGGAAGAGTTTACTTCTGGCTTTAGAAAACTTTAAAGTGGTAGTAAACTGTGTTCTACCACTTGTACCTACAGGCAAGCCTATAGTAAGGCTTACCTGTAGGTACTGTGAGTATCTTCTAAACTTGCACAGTTTAGGAGATATTCAGAGTGACATTGCCGGCACATGCAGTCTCAAGGTCTGGCATGCAGTGCCATAAATGGCAAGCGCGAGAGTGACGTCATCATGCCCCCGGCCACTCATGTAGCCGGAGGACATGAGCCTGGAAGGAAGACGGGGGAAGATGTCAGCCCTCTCAGCAGAGACAGCAGAGCGCTGGAGAGCTTCGTTCTAAGGTAAGTCTCCCATACTGTGCTAGTATGCAATGTATACTAGCACATTGTGAGATTGCCTTGCAGGGAATTTTTTTTCCCAACAACGGCGGTTTATAACCACTTTAAGACTCCTGGGATGTATGACATAATTTTGACCAAGGCCAGTAACCAGATAGAAACTGAAGAAATGTTAAAAAAATAAAAAAAGGTAAAAACTAGTAAATGGAATTACCTTCTCTCTATTTACAAATGCTAGCAGTGTATTTAATGGTGATTAGGAGAATTTAGCTCAGCTTTAAGTGTTGCCCAACATTTTCAAAAGCTACATTAAGTTCTATGATGCAGTGGTTGTGATGAGGCTAGACCCATTTCTCATCTTCTTTTTTAGTGAATGAAATATGTGCCCCCTGTGGTTTGCTATTACCGTAAAACATTCATAACAAATTAAAGGGCTCATTACTTTATTCAGAGCTGAAAATAAACAGCTGGGGCATTGATTCATGTTTTACCTCTGTGCTTTTACTGTCAATAATATTGCTTTAACTATTTTTTCAGCAGTTTAATAAGGTATTTTTTAGACTGTAAACTATTTGTGGCATTGTTAATATGTATGTTGAAATTCTAAACTGTAGTAGCTATAATTACTTTGCTAATTATGGATTGTGCATAGTTATTTGAAACCTGGAAACTTGAATGTGACCTGGGTCAGCAGTGACCTAAGCGTTTCAATGATTCCCTTCCGATGATTGACTAATCTACTGATCTCTTCCAGAGTACACACTGGTCCGAGGCAGCTTATGTTTGAATGATCACAAATCCAAACTCATCACATTCTGTTCAAACGCAACGCCGGGAGGTCTATTAGTTTGACGATTCAGTAAATAAATCTAAAGGTATTAAAATGCAACACATGACTAGGGGTTTGCTTTGAAAACATTCATTCACCAGCTCATGCAGAAATACTATTTAGATGAGGTTACTCATTACTGATGCACCAGTAGATCCATCTCAAAAGGGGAAATCAATGTTTGTGCAATGCAATCCAGAGAGGAAAGCTGACTTTGGAAGGATGTTTATTATTGGTTTCATAGCTGCTTGAAGTCATTGGGTGGCCACAGTCGTCATCAATTTTTTTAACCAATGAATTGGAAGGTAGCACCCTGGGCATTTTTTGAGGTGATAGTGAGCATCCCGTATGTGATTGGTGGAAGTGCCTATTTCAGTGTGCAGTGTATTTAAGACTCAGCAACACATTGGAAATTTCCAACAACTTACTCAGAAGTATATATTATACATGTGCATGCAAATGTAAATATGTTTTCCGTAGCAGTTGAAACATCATAGTGGCTATGACATTTCCATCCTAGTTGCAAGACATTGGATTTTTCTTTGGCCACCATATTGCTCATATTGTAGATATGGGTAGCATAGTGGCTAGCACTTCTGCCTAGCAGCACTAGGGTCATTGGTTTGAATCCCAAACATGGCACTACCTCCCTCAAGTTTGCATGTTCTCCCTGTGCCTGCGTGGATTTTCTTCACACATTCCAAAGACATGCTGCTAGGTTAATTGACCCTAGTATGTATATGAATGTGAGTTAGGGACCTTAGGTTTTAAGCTCTTTGAGGGCAGGGACTGATGTGAATGTACAATATATATAAATATATATGGGTAAATTGACAGTGCTATATAAGTACCTGTAATAAATAAAAATTGTAATCAGTGTTGAAATATTATAAAGATGTAAATTAAGTGATAAAGATATACATATTTAAAAATGTAAGTCAGAAAGCTTTGAGTGTTGTGTGTTATGATACATTTTTGCAGTAATTATAGTGATTTTTAAGTCTCGTTTTTTTTTTTTTTTATACTTACCTCCTCTGTGCAGTGGTTTTGCACAGAGCAGCCCAGATCCTCCTCTTCTTGGGTCCTGTGGGATTTCTGTGCTCCTGGCCCCCTTCCTCCTGTTGAGTGCCCCCACAGCAAGCAGCTTGCTATGGGGGCACCTTAGCCGAGCCATAGTTTCCTGTGTCGATTCAGAGACGGGTCTGAGACCCAGCCCTGCCCCGCCCCACCCCACTCTCTCTCCTGATTGGTTGACTGACTCGGCCAAAAAGAAGGGGAGTACCGGGCAGCTGAGACACTCCTGCAACATCGCTGGATAAGGATTGGCTCAGGTAAGTATTAGGGGGGCTGCTGCACACAGGAGGCTTTTTATCTTGATGCAAGATATAAAAAAAAAACTTCTGCCTTTACAATCCCTTTAACAGCCCTAGAACAAGTATGCAGATTATAATTGCTTATTAAACCTAGTTGACAGGGGAAGTAGGAATGGGGTGTAAGTGGTCTAGCCATAAGAGAGTGAAGCTGCAAGCTCCAGCATCTCCTGTTAAAGGCACTAAACAGCCGGGTGCACTGAATTTTAACAAACTCCCTTCAATTCGAAATTGTTGGGAGAATATGGACCCTATAGGCACTGGTTACTTAAAAAAATATAATTTTTATTGATTGACAATTAAAAGAAGGGAAGAAAAAGAAAAAACATAAGCATACATAAAATGACTTGCCTCACATAGGCATGTATGACAGTAGTTCAACAACCACAATGTTGATACCGAAATATGCAAAATGATTTAGATACAGTATATATCTGAATGTATACGTCACATCATATAGGTCTCATAGACGATGACAAAGACTTGTACTGTCATCCCTGAGGTCCACTTGTGCGACATCTAATTGTAGATGATTTATGCAGCCAGAATGCTCTACATGTTTCGTTTAGAACACAGCTTCGTCTGGAGCTACTGGTACATATATTCTGGATATATCCAAATAATGATTCAACGAAAGCCAATAGACTAAAAAATAGGTAACGAGGAGGTGGAGTATGATGCCAAAATTGTCCAAGGAGCTGGTAATAAGTGTTTATAAGGAAATCGCATTGATTTGATTAAACCACCCGGTCATATATGAATTGAGTGTATGGGCCTAAAGGTAGATAAGCCCACTAGTCCATATAATGACACGGATAACTTGAAATCAGTACCAAACAGTCTCCGGACAGGGCATCTCCAATCCTCCCCGGATGGGGAACTGCCGCCATGGTACTGGGTAAAAATACTTATCCCCAGTAGAAATGTGGGTCTCCCCGATACCATGAGGCCCTTTATCCGATTCACATCGAAGCGATTCTAGAGCAGATAGTGCAGTCAAATGATTGAACAAGAAGGAGCAGGAAGAGGAGGATGAAAAATCCTCTAATCGTGTGTGGTGTGTCATTTTCTTCCACCCCCTCCTCGAAAAAATTTATTTCTAATAAATCGATTGACATCTAAGATAGTGGATAAGACATCAAACTGGTGGGTGGGAGCACATGATGAGCCTTTTGATAATAGAAAAACTTCACTCTCTGAAAAAGTCACAAATGATAGATTAACTACAATACTTATTCCTTTTGTTTCCTTGTTTTCCTGGGGTATTTCCTGTAGCTTTGTTTTTCTCCCCCGTCTCGTTCTTTTTTTCTTCCCTTTCGATGTTGTTTGCTGCCTTGTGCGTATTTTGGAAGACTGACAGGAGAGCTCTATCTTGAGTAAACTTATCCAATCGAGCTGTGAGAGGTATTGGATGACCTGGGCTCAGCTGCATCTATTCTGATTGTGTATCCGACGCCTCAGGTGAGCTAAAGTTAACTCTTTTATCTATTAATAAGCTTGATCTCTTCTTCAAAATGGACAATCAAAATCTGCGATTATGATGAACATAAACTGTCCCCTCGTCATAGTCCTTGAGATCGCTAAGGAATTTAGATATCTTTGTCTCCATAATTTCTGGTTCTAAATGCTGCATTCAGATATAAATTAAACTATTAAAACCCCTAGCAGTTGAGATCCAAACTAGAGGTTGATTGAGGATGTCCAGATACCACAACCAGAAAAACCATGGCAAGATGTAAACAGCCAACATTTGGTCCACATAGCAGGACAAAGAGGGCATCCCCACCACCTGCCCAGGTTACTAGGAAAAAAACACCCTAACTCAACTGTTTTCAAAAGGGTATATTTATCCACATTGGATTCTAAGCAGAAATAAGTTTCTCTGCACACAGGCAAACTTTGGACATTTAATGTTTATTCCCTGAGACTATTTGAAGTGAGAAATTCTCATTCCTTATATATCAGTATATCTGGTCTTCCTAAAGGATTGCTTACTGTACAAGAGGAAGAACATCTGAGACACTTAATTTGGCTCTATCTTCCCTTTTTGATTTCCTAATGGCTTCCTGTGCCTTCCATCCTAAATTGTGGGAGTGGTGTACTGGGGATTGGGGGAGATTTCAGTTTGGTGCCCCTACTTGACACCCCCTCTGGAAAGTAGACAATCTTCAAAGAGGGACTGAAACCATTTAAAATTGTTTGCAAAGAATGAAACTGTTGGGCTGCTGGAGATTGTTTCATGGGTTTGAAAAAGTCAATACTTCTTGGCAGTCAACAGGTTTCATTCCAGAACAGACTTACTGCTAATACCTAACAAATTCCTTGAGAGAGTGGGGAGAGCAGACATTAACCAAATAACCATCACGGGCCACACTTCAGGTTCAGTATAGATAGTAGTCCAAAAGAAAAGGCCTGGAGAGAGGTCATGGAGACTAAATTAAAATCTTTTAGCCAAGCAGTGGCTTTACAGATTAGGTATAATCTTACAACACATTTTACCAAAATGCTTCAGAGGAGGTGCCAAAGAGCACTGTATTGGGTGCCCACAAAGGGGAGAGAGCTAATTAATTAGGTATTAGATTAAAAAAAAGTGAGACAAGCACATATCTCCAAGCAGGGGGAAACAGAGGATCAGTTACTGTGCCCATTATACTCTCAACTAAACCAGGAACTGGTCTAACCGGGTCACAGAAAAATTCAACTCTGGGAACAAAAGTTTTGAATGTCAGCCATCCTGAACAAGCCCTGCATGGATGGCGGGAGGCAGGAGGCTGATATCAGAGCCAGTACAGCTCCTGATGGAGGGCGGGACTTCAAGTTAACTCACAGGTGATTGGTTGCTAGAAGTTATGCAGATCCCGCCCTCCTTCTAGAGCTGTCCTGCTTCTGATGTCAGCTTCATGCTTGCCGCTGTCCATGCGGAGCTGTCCAGCTGCTGTTCGCTCTGTGAGTATAGTGGATTGTGGAGGAAGCTGAGGGTTCTGTGAAGGGGGAGCTGAGGACAGGAACCTGAAGATAGGAGGGAGCTGAGGACAGGAACCTGAAGATAGGAGGGAGCTGAGGACAGGGAGCTGAGGATAGGGGGAGCTGAGGACAGGGAGCTGAGGTTAAAGGGGAGCTGAGGACAGGGAGCAGAGGACAGGAATCAGAAGATGGGGTAAAGCTGAGTACAGGAATGTAAAGGTCTACTTTGGGACAGGAAAGTAAAGGGGTAGTGGGGGGACAGGAATGTAAAAGGGTAGTGGGGGACAGGAATGTAAAGGGGTAGTGGGGGACAGGAATGTAAGGGTAGTGGGGGACAGGAATGTAAAGGGGTAGTGGGGGACAGGAATGTAAGGGTAGTGGGGGACAGGAATGTAAAGGGGTAGGGGTAGTGGGGGACAGGAATGTAAAGGGGTAGTGGGGGACAGAAATGTAGGGGTAGTGGGGGACAGGAATGTAAAAGGGTAGTGGGGGACAGGAATGTAGGGGTAGTGGGGGACAGGAATGTAAAGGGGTAGTGGGGGACAGGAATGTAAAGGGATAGTGGGGGACAGGAATGTAAAGGGGTAGTGGGGTGAGTATAGTGGATTGTGGAGGAAGCTGAGGGTGCTGTGAAGGGGGAGCTGAGGACAGGAACCTGAAGATAGGAGGGAGCTGAGGACAGGAACCTGAAGATAGGAGGGAGCTGAGGACAGGGAGCTGAGGATAGGGGGGAGCTGAGGACAGGGAGCTGAGGATAAAGGGGAGCTGAGGACAGGGAGCGGAGGACAGGAATCAGAAGATGGGGTAAAGCTGAGTACAGGAATGTAAAGGGGTAGTGGGGGACAGGAATGTAAAGGGGTAGTGGGGGACAGGAATGTAAAGGGGTAGGGGTAGTGGGGGACAGGAATGTAAAGGGGTAGTGGGGGACAGAAATGTAGGGGTAGTGGGGGACAGGAATGTAACTGGGTAGTGGGGGACAGGAATGTAGGAGTAGTGGGGGGCAGGAATGTAAAGGGGTAGTGGGGGACAGGAATGTAAAGGGGTAGGGGTAGTGGGGGACAGGAATGCAAAGGGGTAGTGGGGGACAGGAATGTAGGGGTAGTAGGGGGCAGGAATGTAAAGGGGTGGTGGGGGACAGGGATGTAAAGGGGTAGTGGGGGACAGGAATGTAAAGGGGTAGTGGGGTGAGTATAGTGGATTGTGGAGGAAGCTGAGGGTGCTGTGAAGGGGGAGTTGAGGACAGGAACCTGAAGATAGGAGGGAGCTGAGGACAGGGAGCTGAGGATAGGGGGGAGCTGAGGACAGGGAGCTGAGGATAAAGGGGAGCTGAGGACAGGGAGCGGAGGACAGGAATCAGAAGATGGGGTAAAGCTGAGTACAGGAATGTAAAGGGGTATTTTGAGACAGGAAAGTAAAGGGGTAGTGGGGGACAGGAATGTAAAGGGGTAGTGGGGGACAGGAATGTAAAGGGGTAGTGGGGGTCAGGAATGTAGGGGTAGTGGGGGAGAGGAATGTAAAGGGGTAGGGGTAGTGGGGGACAGGAATGTAAAGGGGTAGTGGGGGACAGAAATGTAGGGGTAGTGGGGGACAGGAATGTAACTGGGTAGTGGGGGACAGGAATGTAGGAGTAGTGGGGGACAGAAATGTAAAG